>NC_061880.1:12781139-13090155 GCF_905147765.1 Vanessa atalanta | reverse complement strand
ACCACCAACCTACCACCACCTACCTACACACCACCTACACCTACACAACCAACCTACCACCTACCACCTACCTACACTACCTACCTACCTACCTACCTACCTACACCTACCTACCTACCTACCTACCTACCTACCTACCTACCTACCTACCTACCTACCTACCTAACCTACCTACCTACCTACCTACCTACCTACCTACCTACCTACCTACCACCTACCTACCTACCACCTACCTACCAACTACCTACCTACCTACCTACCTACCTACTACCTACCTACCTACCTACCTACCTACCTACCTACCTACTACCTACCTACCTACCTACCTACCTACCTACCTACCTACCTACCTACCTACCTACCTACCTACCTACCTACCTACCTACCTACCTACTCACCTCCCTCCTACCTACCTACCTACCTACCTACCTCCTACCTACCTACCTACCTACCTACCTACCTACCTACCTACCTACCTACCTACCTACCTACCTACCTACCTACCTACCTACCTACCTACCTACCTACTACCTACCTACCTACCTACCTACCTACCTACCTACCTACCTACCTACCTACCTACCTACCTACCTACCTACCTACCTACCTACCTACCTACCTACCTACCTACCTACCTACCTACCTACCTACCTACCTACCTACCTACCTACCTACCTACCTACCTACCTACCTACCTACCTACCTACCTACCTACCTACCTACCTACCTACCACCTACCTACCTACCTACCTACCCTACCTACCTACCTACCTACCTACCTACCTACCTACCTACCTACCTACCTACCTACCTACCTACCTACCTACCTACCTACCTACCTACCCTACCTACCTACCTACCTACCTACCTACCTACCTACCTACCTACCTACCTACCTACCTACCTACCTACCTACCTACCTACCTACCTACCTACCTACCTACCTCCCTACCTACCTACCTACCTACCTACCTACCTACCTACCTACCTACCTACCTACCTACCCCCCTACCTACCTACCTACCTACCTACCTACCTACCTACCTACCTACCTACCTACCTACCTACCTACCTACCTACCTACCTACCTACCTACCTACCTACCTACCTACCTACCTACCTACCTACCTACCTACCTACCTACCTACCTACCTACCTACCTACCTACCTACCTACCTACCTACCTACCTACCTACCTACCTACCTACCTACCTACCTACCTACCTACCTACCTACCTACCTACCTACCTACCTACCTACCTACCTACCTACCTACCTACCTACCTACCTACCTACCTACCTACCTACCCTACCTACCTACCTACCTACCTACCTACCTACCTACCTACCTACCTACCTACCTACCTACCTACCTACCTACCTACCTACCTACCTACCTACCTACCTACCTACCTACCTACCTACCTACCTACCTACCTACCTACCTACCTACCTACCTACCTACCTACCTACCTACCTACCTACCTACCTACCTACCTACCTACCTACCTACCTACCTACCTACCTACCTACCTACCTACCTACCTACCTACCTACCTACCTACCTACCTACCTACCTACCTACCTACCTACCTACCTACCTACCTACCTACCTACCTACCTACCTACCTACCTACCTACCTACCTACCTACCTACCTACCTACCTACCTACCTACCTACCTACCTACCTACCTACCTACCTACCTACCTACCTACCTACCTACCTACCTACCTACCTACCTACCGTACAGTTTGCACCAACAGACACGTACTTCATATTTTTAATAAGAAGCTTCTGACAATGCAAGCTGAACCAATTCAATCACAGGATTAAATGGTTGAATTAAACATTAAGTTTTTAATTACATTGAATAGTAAAGAGTTAATATTTGGCTGTTTTAATATACCCAGAAATTGAAAAAGTAGAAGAATTACTAAAAAAAAAAAAAGTAAATAGGTATAAAAAAAAAAAAAAAAAGTTATATAATACACACCCAACACACATACACTCACACTCACACACACACACATGTAAATTTTTTTCCATTTCCATTTTTAATTTTAAAAATATCTTAAATATTTATTATTAGGAGGAGGAGCGGGTATTTTGATATACAGGTCTAACCTACTTCAAAATTCCTGTTGCTAACTATTGCTGTACAAACTGATTTAAACAATAAATATATATATATTTTTTTTTTCTTTTAGCTCCTTTATAAGAAGTCTCGTGTTGTATTATATCCCATCAAAAACATAAATGTAAAAATGAGAGCCAAGTCCAATATTATGATATATACCTAGGTTGTTGACTTCAACGACAAAAGAAGTGAGATCTAAATGGGTGCCAAGTACAATGGTCCTTCCTGAAATGTATTTATAACTTTGTCTTAGATTTTCGCGATTATTACACATTGAAATAAAACTAGTTTTAACGGATTTAATCGCGTATATTAATTATTTTAACATCCCGACGTTTCGAGCACTTTGCAGTGTTCGTTCGTGGGTCAGTCTGCCCGTGACCACGGGCAATCCGTTAAAAACTAGTTTTATTTCAATGTATTTATAACTACATAAAATATCATTTCTTCTTATAACTTAGGATAATATATCGTTGCCTAAGGTCTGTCTTGACTTGATTAGAGAGAGATTTAAAAAAAAAAATCCTGGGGGTAGTGCACTGCGTCCTCGATATCTATGGATTTATAGCACTTAACTTCACCCAGTACTTTCTGCATAATTAAATTGTTTATTTCGTTGACTGTTTCATTCCTGGGAGAAATTATTTTTTGTTATTTAATGTATGTATAATGTAAACGCATACATGTAGTGGTGTATCACACTGTACAAGAATTTGTTTCCTACTTTTCCTTAATAATATTTTGTGAATATGCCGATGGTGTTTCGAAAATCTATAAATAAATAAAATAAAGAAATAAATTGAAGCTTCGTCATTGGTGGAAAAATCAAACATTTAATTTGTAGTTTAATTTCTAAAATATTTTCAATTGTAATGTACAACTTTTAATTGGCTTGGCTTACAATCATAATTTTTATTATTTTTAAATTTTATTACTTTTTATTGGTAAAAATGTAAGCGTTTTCTTTGGACGAAGAAATTGTAAATATGCACTACAATTATTTTATTGGCTGATGCTATTTTCAGTTTTTGTATATATACTGACACAATTTTGAATAAAATCATTCCGATCCGACCAGCAAGCAAGTGTTTTATTTTACTCAAAAAATATCTACAAGTAATAACTAGAAGTAAGCTAGGGATGCATCGATACGCATTTTTGCCCATACGATACCGATACTCTTAGAAAAATATCGACGATACCGATACCGATACCGATACACTTATCGAATTTAAGTAAAGGTAAAATAAATGTAAGTAGACATGTTGATTGATTGTTTTTATTTAAAAAAAAAATTAAAATAAAACGTTACAGACTTGGAATGTGAATATTGGTAATTAAGCTCAGTAAGTAAGGTTCATTAATAAGAGCTAGTAACTAAAAATATATAATCAAATTTTTGTTTAAAAAACTAAGTATTATCTTATCAATTTGTCATTTTCGTTGCAAACGAGATAATACAACAAAACAAGAGGCACGTTTACATTACTTTTTTAAAACATGTAATTTGAACAGTATCGTTGTATCTGCCAGAAAAATATCGCCGATACCGAAAACCTGCTGTATCGCCGATATATCGGTATCGGATGCAACACTAAAATAAGCTAGGGACCAGTAACCCTATAGAATTTTGACAATGATTAAGCAATTCCAACGCTTCTATCTTGTTTTAGACACAGGGTGTTTTATATATAATAAGAAGGAGGAAAGATATTTCTGTATGTCGTGTGGTAGGACATTTTTCCCAAATCTTTTTAAAGGAATTAGGAGGACCCTTCTAGAAAATTTACGATGGCACTCATCCCCTTACAATTACATTTCCCACTACTGGGAACGCATCCCATTGGGCGTATGTCAAACAGATTTTAATTAACTTTTTTAGAAAATAAGACAAGCTGACTTATTATAAAAGTAATGTTTAATTTTGAATCACAAAAAAAATATAGAGTAAATAAACAACTGAAACATAGAGACGGCATTAAAATGACTGGAACCCGAGGCGGTAGATTCTGATATGGCTGGAAGACGCAAAGCAGGCGCGAAGGGCGCCGGGGGCGTGGTGGTCGTGGAGAGCGCGGAGGGCACGGAAGGCGCGGAGGGCGCGGGGGAACCGGCGGGCGTGCGCGAAGGCGCGTCGGCGCCGGCGGGGCTGGAGCGAGCGGGCGGCGCCTCGTCCGCGCCGTACTCCGCCGCGTTGTCACCGTACTCGCCTGCCTTCAAGCCTGGACGTGAAGTTCGGGACGGAGCCGCCTACGGGTGCGTATGCATAATATTCACGAGTCAAACTTGAGAATGGTTTCAGTTGAGGATGAATATAATGCATACGAACTCTAACGTATATCAACTAATAATGAGAAATACTTCGTGTTAAAACATTTAAGAAAGATTACCTTAAAATCGGCACGGTTCGGTTCAAATTCTATCGACTGCGAGACGGGCTCATGAGCAACCTCGAATGGGGGGTCGGTGGCTACGGAAGATTCAACAGTGCGCGAAGCTCGCGGTAAGGTTATAGCTGAAAAGACATCTCATTGAACACATGCTAGGACCTACGTTGGACTCGTACATCGTACTCGTACCGGAGTAGGCATCTATATCAATTCTATGCTCTATTATTATATCGCTACAAAGTGTTGTATTGCCAAAATTCGCTTGGAGGTAGGGCTTTGTGCAAGTCCGGCTAGGTAGGTACTATCCACTCATCAGATATAATACCGTACTCTTTTCTATGTGTTGTATTCCGGTTTTAAGGGTGAGTGAGCCAGTGTAAAAGTCTAACTACAGCATTAGGGACATCGCATCTTAATTTCCAAGATTGGTGGCGCATTGGCGATGTAAGAATTGGTTTATATTTCTTACAGCGCCAACTTTTATGGGCGGTAGTGACCGGATATATTGTAAGTTGTAATCACTACGATTTGTATCTGTAGGACATAATAGTTAATTAAATTTTCGTTATTCCTTACGCGAAGAAAGTTCGGAAAAGAGTGTCATATCTATGGACACCAAATGCTTCGTGTCCTCCGTTTCGTCTAAGAGGTGCTCCGTACATTCTTCCGAGCACGTCCTTCTGTAAATACATTGATCTTCGTACGTATAAGTATGAACGTTGGTATTGATTTATGTTACTTATCTTACATTAAATGTTCACGTTATTGTCGATATATACCAATTTTTTTTCTTTAGAAGAATATCCATGATTGTTGAGTAATATAAAAAAATACAAAATTACGATTATATTGGTGATGCTGTGAGAGTTTCGTCCACGAAGGCCTCTCCTAACGGACTCTAGCCTGTAGCCAACTGTAGGGAGATATGGTTTCGACAAATATGTCTGCAAGCTTTCCGAGGGGCAGTAGTGTTAATACTAGCAAAAAAACGAGGCGCAGCAACAGATAAGCCGAACAACTCTTTATCGGTTCGACCCGGGATTTTAATGCAGAAACTGGGAATCTACAAACTACAAACGTAGTCACTTGTTTCACGCAGTGGTAACTTTCATAATATATCGATATATCCGGGCCTTTGCGGGCGGAGCCGAAAGGTGAGATTCTTATCCACTGAAATAACAACGATGAACGTCTTCGACACGAATCAGAGTGGCAGCGGAATAGTGTCAATAAGACCCAACCGCTACTGTTGCTAAAAAAAACTGTGTCCGCTTAGTCACTGTAATCTTATTTATAAATATATTAATTTCTTGTACCGTCCACAGATGCGAAGTGTGTGAGCACAATGAAGAAAAGAGCGCCAACGGGCAATATTCTGTGCTGCATACGTTTTCTCACAATGCGCCACACCGTCGTCGTTCGCCATCACACTCAACACGGCGCAGAGTTTTCCGTCACACACCACGCCACCGCCCATATCGCGCTGTCAACAGATCATAAGTAACGTGAAATAATGTCATCATGTTAACATCCAATTAGTATATACTTGATGTACCTCGCAGAGATCATCACCGGTGAAACACAACAAGCGAGAATGCGAAGCGCTCCAATGAGGTACCAGCCCCGCACAATGTGTATCCGATGCGAGCGCTACGTTGACTACGCGAAAACGCGCTCGTTTAGTCCCTCCCTCAGTGGTCGCTGATGGAGGAGAGATCGCAGAGAGCGCTCGTATGGCGTAGCACATGGTGGCGCTTTCGCCCCCATTGCGAGTTGTCGACATCAATATAGGCTGCGCCTGTGCTTCCTTTCCGAAGGGCGCCTCCAATTCAATGACGGCAATGTCAAGCGCCGGATCTGCCAGGTCTAGGCCGTTTCCGGCAAACGCCACCCGCGTGACGCGGCGCGCAGACGACGCGAGCGGCGCCGGCGGTCGCGCGCTCAGCAGCGCCGCGGCCAGCGCCCACAGCTCGCGCGGCACCGCCTCCCCGCCCCTGCCTCGCGCACAACGCGCTGTCGTCACACCCGTCCGGGTCGAAACGAGCGACGCGGCGCACTGCCATCCGTTCGGATGCTCCAATATTATCTACACAACATTGTGTAAGCTCTGTCGTATAAACGTTCCAGTGTATAGCAAAACTATGAATATCATTGCATGTCACCGTATAATATTAGTAGGAAAAAACTCATTTTTAGGAAACGCCTGTAATAAGCGTCTAGTTACAATGTGGTGTGATTTTTTTTTTAATAAAACAGAGAACGAGTAATTTAGACAAATGAGAATGACAGCAGAGAGAAGTGCGTCAAGTACCATAAAACTAGCAGAATCACTTTCGTCGTCGTCATCGACGTCGAGGTCTTGTGCTGCAGTCAGAAGCACCGTCAGCAACGCGGCTGCAAACAGCGATCTGCGCGTACACATAATAAACCCTCTATTCTTACTCACACGTTACAATACATTTGTTCGCCGCTGTGTGATAGCGAGGTACAGATCGATTTCGTGAGCGCCAGCCTATACTCTATTTTGATCGTGTGACATTTATCTGTCATTATTTTTTCTTTATGTGAACGTAATTTATTTCTGCATAATACGCTGCATTCACACGAGACAAATTACGACCAATCATAATTAACTTTCAATGGCTATGTGAGCTAATGATTGAATAATAAATGTTATTGTTCCAATATTCACTGATTGTTTCAAAAATACCATCGTCGCGGAAGCCGCATTGGGGATGAAAGAGTATACGTATGAAAATTTTAAGGTAAGCTTTTCATATTTTAATAAACGACTTAGGAACTAAAATAAAGCTTGAGCCTTTTTACTACAATTTCATCAACCATTATGTTTAATTCGGCCTTAATTTGGTTGGTAAGTTATGAAAACATTTATAATAGTGTCCGAGTTTGCTATTTAAAAATAAAACTTCTTAATTTTAGTTGTCAAACTTACTCAAGTAGATAACTCAGGATAAATTGAAGTTAAAAATTGTAACAACGAAAATCGTACTCCTTCAAAAATGTTTGCTGGTAAAAACTAGCAAAGTCGCCTGACTGACTAGTGTCCGTTTTGATTTGTTGCAACTTGATTGCTGTGTCCGAAGATTTCTTCTTGTTTTCATTTATTTTGAGTAATTGTACTGATCATGTTGTGAATATATAGCTATTGGAATTAATTTTAGATTGGTTAGTTTTTCGTATGTAGCGTAGCGTAATGTAGCGTACATTGACAGTATTTGAGTACTGAGAAGCAAAAAAAATATTCAAATATTGATCCCAGGGAGCCGCACCACAGAGTAGTCTTTTCTTATCCGCGACTACTAGCCTATTTACCAACCAATCAATATCGCCTACAGTAATTAATATTTCTTCAAGTGATTTAAACACTTCTATCGGTTCTGTCACATCGCCATTAATAGTACAACATCGGAATTAAGAGGACTACAAGAGCTAAGTGCCCTTGAGAATCGCACGCACACACTTACAAAATCAACAAAAACGGCAAGCCCGTGAACTAATGGTTAAGCGAGGTATCGAGGTTACGCCCGAATATTCTAATAGATGGCGCCAAACCGATAATAATAATAATTCATTTATTTGCCAGAATATGGTACATAATATAGATGGTCATTTATAATGATTCTCATATTCTACCGATTTATCGGTGTGCAAATATTAAAACATATTATAAATATTAAAACCGAGCGAAGTAAGATCAATCATAAATCTCATAAAAAATAGATAGGACAACAGAATTGTTTTTATTTCTTTCGATGTTAGTTAACAAATGATTATAAAATAAAACTGATTCAATTAAACTTACAATATTTTTATTTATATTTTGTATAAAATAAAATAGACAGTTAGTTTAAACCTTTTTTTTTTAATATTATTATACCACAATTAGTTCTTACACTAAATATTAAAACATACCAATTTTTAACAATTTATAAATGTTTGATAACCTATTTATGTAATAAAATCGTAAGTGTTCGAAATCTGTAGTGTAGTAACCGTGGGGTAGCATATAGCGTAGTGTTTGTTCGTTTTATTAATATCGGTTCACAAAGAAAATATATATATTCAATTTAGAAAAAATACATCTAAATATTTACTAGAACAAAATGTCGTCAAGTCGATTTGGTTGAATCATTTGTTAACTAGGTTTAATCATAAATTTCATAAAAATAGATAGGATATTAGAATTATTTGTATTGCTTTTGACTGTTATTCGAAAATGATTAAAAAATTAAACTGATTTAATTAAACTTAAAATATTTTTATTTATATTTGGTACTACAAAAAAAAAACATTTAGTGTTCATTTTTTTTATTTATTTTCACTTTTATGTATGAATGTATGTACATATGTCCTGGAATCTTACAATCAATATTACACCCATTTCCACTGAAGCTATGGAGCTGAACACACATATTTAGTCTTGATGAGACAATACACGATTCATGAATTGCTGCCATATTCAAACCAATATGGCGGACGTTACAAAAAAATTAAAATTTTTGAATTACGTACAAATGACACTTCTAAATATTCTAGTTCTCTGGTTCACAACAATTAATTGTTTTTTTTGTTACGACTTTACTTTTTTTTTATTATTGAAATTAGTTCATACTTAACTTTAATTCCTATTGTACACAAAATCGATAAAATTAAACTCTTACGCAATATAAATAGCATCCGTGTTATTGTTTGCGACTTTCTTTATTCTTTAAAAAATAAATATATGTTAGTAATTATATTTTTATTAATTATAAAAGTATTTATTTAAAAAATATGTATCTAAACATGCCCCATAGTACTTTTAATGAAAAATATAAAATTGCTTCGAGTTCATGTGGATCGAATGTAGATACTCTCAATTGATGTTATTTGACCAAACTATCGTAATATTTAAAGAATAGTTCGAAAAATCTGATTCTATGCGAACTGATTGCACCTTATTTCTAATAGATGTTTTCAATATTCATAATTTATATAAAAAAAAATTGTTTACTAATAAAATTCTCTTACCTTTTAATATCGTTCATATGTATGTTCGGTGCTTAATTTCTATAAACGTTTTTTAGTTTTGCTCACGCGTTTCACTTTATTTCCCATATTTACACAATTAAAATTTATAACAAATAATATAATAAAAAAACAAATGCCTAATTACTACTACACTATTTTAACTTAATATATTTATTTACAAGAAAGAATAATATTTATTATAAGAAAACATGAAACAATGAATTTACAATTAAAATTACAAAAAAAATATCTCGTAACGTAATGATGCGGCGAAAAGATCAACACATCTGCATAACATCAGGCCTCGGCCGGCAATGTTGTAACTCTGTACACGACTACACGGCGTTTAAGCACACATGCGTACGCATTTTGTTTGAAAATAAGAATATCTGATTTTAAAAAAATCTATTGATTTTACTAAAAAAGTTACACAAAGGCTAAGTAGTATATTGCTAGTAGAATAATCTGACAAAAAACCAGAATTATTGAATGTATATAAGTATAGTTATTATTGGTTAAAAGATTTTTTTAGAGGTAACTTTGTGTTTTTTTTCTATTGTACCAAATTAATTACATCATGTTTTCAAAATAACAAATAACTAGCATGTATCCTGAAGATTATCATATATTTTCACTTGGTTTACTGTATTGGATCATATACTTTTTTGCATTATAAAACTTGCCTTTAGCTCATGTAGTCCCCTTAAAGTTTATTCAATGTGGCTGTGACGTCAACGCATTAAGTGATACCCCTGATAATATATGGACCAATCAAACAAATCAAACACATTAATTTATTTACTTGGCCCCAGGATATATTTCTTTTTTATTTGAATATTTCTATCCTATAACATTATCTGAGATATTGTTACATAGATACTAGCGGGTCAATAACTTACCACCAAAATAGGTCAAACGTACGAAAATTTAACTTTTTTATTATTCGTGTATTTCTTTATACAATTATTTTATCAGCTTTTAAATTAACGGTTATTAATCGTCGTTTCATTTAATGCAATGACTTGTTTTCTTTCTGTAAATTCTGAAATTCACTTCGGGTCGGATAGATGTGAGAACGCAACGACGAGTAGCCCTGCGGCAAACATGACCCTCGTCGTGCTCTGGGTCGAAACTCGTCTGACCACCCTTTAATAGACTTTAACATGTAAGGGGATAATAACAGTATTCAGTAGAAACAGTTCGACAAATATAACATAATACAACGGTAGTGCGAATAGTGCAGGCGGGGTCGGGAGTTCGAAATGAAAGGCAGAGCGGGGAGGTGACAGTTCATATATTGGCGTCGTCGAGCGCGCGCAGCTCGTCGGGCAGCGCGTGCAGGCGCAGCGCGCGCTCCAGCAGCGCGTCCGCCAGCGCGCCCGCCGCGTCGCCGCACCACGCCGCGCCGCGCACGTGCAGCCACTGTCGGCGGGAAGGGCGGACGTCAGCCACTCGCTCGACACCGGTGGGAGCGCGCAACGGCGTCCGCCGTCCGCAGCGTCCGCCGAGCCGACGAGCTCGACACGTTTACCTTGTGCGCCGGCGCGGCGTCCAGCGCGGCGTACAGCGCGGCCGGCAGGCGCGGCGCCGGCGCGCGCGCCTCGCACTCCACGCGCGCGCTCCACGCCAGCGCGCCGCCCGCGCCGCGCGTGGCCCGCCGCGTCGCGCGCGCCGCCCGCTGCGCCTCTGTACCGACAGCTAGTTAGCGAGCACCTCGGGACCCGTGTCGCCGTCGCGGCCGGTACTCACCGAGCGGCGCGAAGTCGGCTCGCAGCGCGGCCAGCAGCGCGGGCAGCAGCGACGCCACGGCGCCCACGTCGCTCCGCGGCGTCAGCGCGCGCAGACGCTCCTCGTGCGACTGCTCGCCGCGCGCCCAGAGCGGCGCACCCGCGCTGGCTGTGAACATGGTTATTATTTGGACGGTATAATATAGGGAAATTTATGTTGCTATTACGTTTTTTCGTGAAACATAAATACCGAGAGCGAGATAAGCGTTGTCGGGGAACAGCGGAGACAGAAGACGCGCAGTGACCGCCGCGCGACCCTCGGCCGCCGCCGCCGCCGTCAACGCGCACGCGCTCTCCTCGCAGTAGCGGCTGGCGTCCCCGCGCCCCTGCGCCGCCTGCAACGAGCACTCGATGAGCGAGGCCGGGCGGGAGGCGCCCGCAACGCAGCAGCGCCGGACTCACCGCTCGCAGCGAGGCGTCGCGTACGGCCCGCAGAAGCTCGGCACGGCGCGGCGGCGGCGCCAGCAGCGCCCGCGCGCGCGCCCACTCGCCCGCGCCCGGCAGCAGCGCCGCACTCGCACCCTCCGAGCCCTCCGCACCCTCCGCACCCTCGCCCGCCGCCGCCTCGCTCTCCACCGACGCGCACTGCCTCTCGCACTGCTCGACATGAGGGGTCGGTGAATTCAAAACGATTCGATCGAAGCGAGATGGCATCACGACACCGACGATCGACTCACCGTCTGCAGCGCGGCGTCGAGGTCTTCCGGCGACGGTGCCACGAGCCGGGACGGAGGCGCACGACCGAGGACGGCACAGACGAGCGCACACGCTCCCTCCTCACTCGGCTGCCCTCCGTCGTTCGTCGCACTGACCTCGCACACGGTTCTGTAACGTCACATGTCCTCGTCGAGTCATAAATTCTTATAGTGAATCATCGAACCGACTACGAGCCCAACGACGTCGGGCGGCGACCTGGCGACGTAGAGCGCGTGGTGCGGCGGGCAGGCGGCGTCGAGCAGCGCGGCGCGCAGGGCGCGGCCCGCCACGCGCAGCGCGGCCTCCCGCCCCGCCGCCAGCAGCTCGACGCGCGCGAACTCTGCGAAGGGCAGCGGCGAGGCGCAGTCGAGGCGGCGCAGCAGCGCGCGCGCCTCGCTGCGGATCCGCGCCGCCTCCGCGCGCGCCTCGGCCTCGCCGCCCGCCGCCAGCAGCAGCGCGTGCAGCCAGCGCAGGCGCCAGCACACGAGCGCCGCCCGCACCCAGCCGCGCGCCCGCGCGCAGCACGTCTCCCACAGGGCGTTCACCCAGCTCAGGTAACCTGCGGTAGGCCGACTACGATTTGAAGTTTCCGCCATTCTGTAGTGTCTATGTGTCGACGAGGTGGCCCTCGTTTATTACATAAAGGATAAAATTATAAATATAGTATTAGCAATTATCCCATCGATGACACGACTGGGTAGTCGTCACAACTGTTTATAAAAAGAGCAGGTAGACCGCCGGGCGCTCACTTAGATCCGGGCCTCCGTCGCGTACGCATCGGTCGTATTTCTTTATTACGTTGGCGTTAGGCTAATTTCTCCTTCTGGTTTCTAAAAATAGTGATGATGATGAAGATGAATCTCTCGAGACCAGTTCGCAGTCGGCGTAAGTCATGGAAGCGCCCAAAAGACGCTTCGTTCAGAACTTGATTACAAAACATTGACAAATAATTCTAAATAAAAGTTAAAATCCATTGCGTGATGTTAAACCGTAAAAATGTATTTCATGATGGTTTCTGAATCACCACTAGCGTTTGGTTCGCACTTGGCCCCAAGTTGAGAATTTGTGTTTTATTGCAACTACAGCGTCGGAGTAATAAGTATCACCCAGATCTACGGAAGTGGTTTTCTGGATTGTGAGTGTATCAGAAGAAATAAGTTCAAGAAACAAAGCGACATACATTTCGATATACAGAGAGGATAACTCGAGTGACTGACCCGTGTCGTCCGAGAAGTAGTGCGGCGGGTCCAGCAGGAGCGCCAGCAGACGACGAGCGAGCTCGGGCGGGACGCGCGCGGGGTGCGCGGCGGGAAGCGAGTGCGCCTCGCGCAGCAGCGGCAGCAGCGCCTCGCCGCCGTCCGCCGCCGCGTCGCCCGCCCAGCGCGCCGCCCACTGCGTGCCCGGTAACAGCGGCACCTGCGGCCGTCGCGCCCGCGTCAAATCGTAAGCGCCCGCGGAGGCGAAGCGAGGCCGATGCGCCGGGACGAACCTTAGCGAGCAGCAGCAGGCGCACGGAGAGCTGCAGCAGCTCGTCGTCGGCGGCGACGGGCAGCAGCAGGTCGGCCACGTCGTGCGGCAGCGGCGTGCGCTGCGGGTCGGGCGAGCGCGCGGCGGGCGGCGCGGGGCGCCAGTGCGCGGCGGCGCGCGCGCGCTCCACGCGCACCCACCTCGTGCTCAGCGGCAGCCCGCTGGCCGCGACCTGCGGGCGGCGCGAGCGCGTGAACGTCTCCGACACCACTGCCTGCTGCGGGGAGGGGGCAGTCGGGAGGCGGGTCTCACTTTGTCCTCGAGATCGCGCAGTCGCCGCTCGGAGCGCTCGCGGAGATCCGGGTCGTCGGGCGGCGGAAAGGCCGCGGACGCGTAGTTCATGGCGACCACGAGCTCGACGGACATGACGAGCCTCTCCCAGAGCCCGCCGGCGCGCAGATAGGACCCTACGGCACGGAAGCGATCGTGTGGTATATCCGCCGCTCGTATGATCCCAGATAGTGATCGCCGTGTCGTCTCACCGACGCAGTAGAAGATGCGCGGGTAGGCCTGCGGCAGCGCGCGGGTGTCGGCGAGCGCGGCGCAGGCGGCGGCGGTGAGCTGCGCGGGGTCGCCGCCGGGCGCGGCCGCCAACGCTCTCAGGAGATGCTCCCATAGCTCGATCCGCACGTCCACCGACTTTTCTGTGGAGTACCGAGCTTTAGATTTAAAAAAAAAACAATGTTTCTTTCTATTTTATTAAAAAATTCCGTTTTGTGCCAAGTTGTCACTGCAACTAGTAACTACTAACTAATCACAGAGAGTATTAACTAATCGCACGGAATATGTAAATCTAGCTCGACTATCTGAACTCCTTCTTCGACTATACAAACAGGTTCCGTTACAGATAACGCTTGCAAAAGCATGTTGGCGTAGCATGACATTGGAATTATTTTGATCGCTTTACAAAAACTACTATGGATTCGCATTCGTTATATTAAAACGTAATTACTTAGAAAAACGCTGCGACGTTTGTACAAAAATAGGATGTAGGTCTCCTCCCTCTTCAAATGACATCGACTGCGGACGACAAATTGAAATATACAAAGTCTAATAATATCAGTTGGAAGTCTGACATTTCAACGGGCATAATAGAGAGAGCTCAATGCTCACCCGCGGCCAGCATGTCGCGCAGGCGCTCGAGGTACGCGTGCGGCGACAGCGCGGCCCGCAGCGCGCTCAGGCGGCGCGCGCGCAGGCGGCCCGAGTGCGGCGCGCGCTCCGCCGCCTCGCTCGCCGTCTCCAGCGCCGCGTCGGCGCCGCCGCACACCTCCTGTTCCAATATGTATTATAGCCTCGACGGCCCATCTCAAGGGAGACCAGCAAATTACGCAGGATATATTATAGTGCACCTGTGTGTGCGCAAACACAGGTGCACACTCATAATTCGATGGGACGGCGATACGCCGCGACGGGATAGAGTTCAAACATCAAGATAATTCGGCATTTTTATTTTTATGCACCTTCTTCGGTAACTCCAAAGTGACTAAGGCTCACGGGGCCGTTTGAAAATATCCATGAGTAAACATACGTATAAAAAATGAAATGAAATGTGCCAATGAAAGGGCTAAGGCACCTGAAAATCGATAAAGCGTTCCCAGAGTAAGACGTCCTGCGGGTCCCGCGCCACGAGCAGGTGGTAGGCCGACACGCGCTCGGCGACGGCGGGCGCGTCTGGCGCGTCCGTCGCGCGTCGTGCGTAGTAGCGTCTCTTGCGATCGCGCACCGCGCCCATAGAACGCGGCCTGACGCATTCGTATCTGTAATTAAATCTCTCATTTGTATTCTGAAACTAGCACTAGCCCATCATATAGATAATAAAGTTATATAGATGTTTAGAGTATCTGGACATTTTGCTACTAACACTTATTGATATTAAAGGATACCATGTACTAGCAAGAAAGAGATCTTAAAGATCATACCAACGTATCACACATGAGATAAGCCAACAATAGCACATTGCTACTATACATTTATTAGACATTTATTAGAACAAACGGGTTTAAGGAACACCAGAATAACAATTTGTCAAGTATCATATGCCAAAACATTCTGTGGAATATGAAACATCTTCTAGTACAGTATTATTGGTTAAGTACTTTTATCATTGAGACAACAAAAAAATGTCTCATTTATTAATATAGATTTTGTACCTTCAATTATTTGAGAACAGTATTCCAATGATGTGTCAGTGCAAAAATGAAACATTGTTTTAATACCTATCTGTAAATTAAAATGTAAAAGTCATTTTTCTGTTTTCAAGGCATTTTGTGTAACTAAACTAAAATAAATATTAAGCAGGCAAGATAATTCCACTTAAGACTAAACAATAACAGTTTTCAAGCAGTTCAGGCATTTAAATAACAGCTGATAATTCTTGGTCTATGTGAAATAGTGTTGTGCACACCTTATCCTATAATGCCCTGCAGTAAACTTCCACAAAGATTATTATGAATACCTTGTTTATATACCCACTGCAGGGTCTATAAGTAATATAATAATATTTTAAAATTATGAAAGAAACTTACTGAGGTCTCCCAGGATAGTAAAGAGTAGAAACCCGTAGATTCCCGCGGTCTAGCTTACGATCGATGTAGAACTCTTCGTTGCTTTGAACTTGATGGATAATTTTGGAAGCATTCGATAGATTTTCCCTTGCTTTATCATCTTCTGAATCACTGGCTAACAACTGCGATTCTGTAGACTCTGCTTGATAATCTATTCTTGCTAATTGTTCTAAAAATATAAACAATAAATAAATAAAACAACACTTACACAACTAAAACTATAGAACAATTAAAAATTAACCTGCGTCTTCAATATTTATATTTTCCACTTCTTGAGATGTATAAGCTGGGAAAAGAGCCATTTGCGTTTATTTATTATGATTATTTTGCAACAAATAATTAATAAAGGATCACAATAACATGCTTAAATGTAATCTTGTATTTGTTTTCGTAAGTCCCATTCCCATTAATTTTTGCGGTAAATGGTAATTGTATTTGCATTTCCAAATTGCAACTGTCAAGACTTGGTCAAGATGACAGACGTGACAGTGTCAACTTGTCAAGTAAAAATATGTAGTTAATAGTTATGAATGCTCTTTTTGTCAACTTGCTATTCTAGTCTATGGACTATATAGTTTAGGGTAAGAAGAGGTATTTGAAAATTGTCCATGGAAATGCGCTAAATAAGGGTGGGATACTTCCCAAGCAAAAGATTAACAAATACGGTGATTCAGAGTCTGTAGCTTTAAAGTTACACTCTTTTACAAATTTTGCAGCATTCAAGGTTTTCGTCGCTTAAATGTGCCAAAAACAAGACACTCATTCGAAATAGATCAAAAATAGTTGAACTACCCAGTTCAACACAAAAAACCATTCATATTCATCAATTAATTTAGTAAAATTTGGCTATTTTATTTTAAAAACATGATTTTAATGATTTGACTTAAAATATACATATAATATTATTGAGAATAAAACATACAAATACTTCCAGATATTCTAGATGCGATAAATTATATAAGTCGAATATTATAAACATCATACATGACATCGAGACATATTTTACATGATAAGTTTTTGAAAGTCGTTCTAAAATAAAAGCAATATTTATTTAAAATTAGTTTTAAAACTAGATTAATAACTGAGAGTTATTCTAGAATACTGGCCTTAGAACTAGAAGGTTTACAGTATTTAACCTAATCGTATTAGAACGTTTTTATTTTAAGCAAATAGTGCTAGTGCTAGTGCTTATTTTAAAAAACACTATTTTATTAAATGCGTTTAAACGCTCGTCTCTAGAAATAACTTCTACAGGGCATGTGACAATATTCTAAAACTGGACGCAACTTGTCAATTATTGTCATAAAATGCAACAAAAACAAATGACTCCTGACATCTGACTCATGACACTTCAGTCAATTCGCAATTGTGTACGTAAACATATCAGACATTCGCATATGAACAAACTTTAGTGCCGATAACTCCTTGCAGAAAGTAATTGTAAAGAAGTAATTGAGCCATAGCAAGACGAAATATGTTTATTTAATTTCGAGATTCCTTAATTATTGTAACAGCCTCGTTGTGCTTAATTTGTTATCATTGGTCTTGAGAATCTATTTAAATAGAATGGTTGGTTACATTAACGAAATGATTAACTGATATCATTAACATATTTAGTGTGCACATAGTGTTCTGTACTTCTGTTTGCACTTCTTGATTAATTTACTACAGGCACTTGCATAACATTTTTATGTGACTCTTTTAAATTATCTCTATAAGTAAATACATGATGGCTTACAATAATAAAATGAAGTTAATGTTCGGAACAAAACGTTTTATAAACGGGAGAATTTTCTCAAATAGTTTTTTTAACGGCCAGCGGCTAACACACACTAATGTAAGTAAAAATTTAAATACTATATTTTGCTGTTTCTTTTTTTTTTTTTAATTATTTGTGAAAATTAGCGTTTACTATTCAGTATCTTATTGTAATGCGTCTTAATTATTGCTACTCCTTTCAGATCCAAACAGACAATCAATCAAGTGATAGTAAAGTGGCTCCGCTTGTAGACTTGTATGGTCGCCAACATAACTATCTTCGAATATCTCTGACCGAGCGCTGTAACTTGAGATGTAAGAGTAATGTTTAGTACTTAGTATTTGTAACCTTACTTCTTTTTAAGTTGTGTTGTGTGTTTTTTAAAGTTCCATTATGAGGACCAATTAATAAACAGATAAAATAAAGAGAGTTATAGTTCCAGACTCATATATTATTATGAGAAGTATGGAATCAATAAAGAGTGCCATGCATAAATAGGCCAATACTGTATGCCGGCGGAGGGCGTGCCGCTCAGTGCGCGCGATGCGCTGCTGTCGCGCGCGGAGCTGCTCCGTCTGGTGCACGTGTTCGCCGCGCTCGGCGTCAACAAGCTGCGGCTCACGGGCGGAGAGCCCTCCGTGCGCTCCGACCTTGTCGACATCGTCCGTACGTATCTGTGTGTGCTGTGTCAAAATGTATCCTTGGATAGTATTTGCATTAAAGACAAATATGATGTCACAATACCGAAGCATTCAAATTAATGTGGCGCTCGTCAGGGTCGTCTCTTATCTCTGACTGAATTGACCTTTATGCTTGGTTTAGAAAAAAAAACTTATTGTAGATTTTACTCTAAGTATCAAAAATTGATACGAAACATTCATTCATTATGTTGCAATTGTCGGTTCATATTTATCTTATGTTTCTCTTTACAGCTGATTACACATGAAATATCGATTTAATTATCGTTCATTCGTATTAGAATCGAATAAAATAAAAATAATAAAACCGGCCCGCAGCTTCGTTATTTACTTCGAATACAATAATCGACCGTGTGACATAATACAATAGAATGAATATGTATAGTTGTCGACTTCGCCGACAAAAGAAGCTTTTTAATAAATAAACCAATTTACATGTGTTTATATTAAATACATTTTGCTAGTTCAAGTAATTTAACACACAACTGCTGCGTCGCCTATTCTTTTTTCTTGGCTCGACACGTCCTCGCGTGTCTGGGCAACGAATGGCATAATAAAGAGTGCGTGTGTCGCGCGCAGAGGAGCTGAGCGGCGTGCCGGGCGTGCGCACGCTGGCCATGACGAGCAACGGGCTGGCGCTCGCGCGGCGCCTGCCCGCGCTGCAGCGCGCCGGCCTGCGCGCGCTCAACCTGTCGCTCGACTCGCTGCGCCCGGCGCGCTTCGAGAGCATGGCGCGCCGACCGGTGCGTGCCCGACCCCGCGCCGCGCCGCTCGCCCGACGTCTAATGAGACCGTTCCTTTGACCGCCAGGGCCTCCCGAGGGTGCTGGCGAGTATGGACCTGGCGTTGCAGCTCGGCTTCGACTCCGTCAAAGTCAACACCGTTCTCATGAAAGGTAATCGATCGAGAGGGATGAGTGTCCGCCCGGTAGTTTATTTCAATAATTCAACAATCGATATCTTTCAAGGTTTCAACGACGACGAAATCTCAGATTTCGTAGAATTGACTCGGGAGCGTAAAATCGACGTCAGGTACGTCACGTCCGAATATCGAATTGCCTTAAAAGGAATCCGAATCGAGTCCTGTCGAGAAAGCTCCAACGTTCTCTCGTCGATGCAGATTCATCGAGTTCATGCCGTTCTCCGGCAACCGCTGGCAGGACGAGCGCCTCGTGAGCGAGCGCGACGCGCTGGCGGCGGCGCGGCGCGCGCACCCGCGACTGGCGCGCGACGCGGACGACGCGTGTCGCACCGCCACGGTAATTGATAACGCGCGACTCCGTACGAGTTGCCTTGCCTTCGACTCCGTACGAGTTTGTGTATATACTATGTGTACGTTTATGTTCTAGCATATAAAGAAACGGAAATGAAAAAAAGACTATTTGATAAAATTAGTTTAGTTATCTGTAAAAAGGCAACGTCGCGCAGCGTTGTCATTCAACACCTACGTCGGTTAAGAGGACCTAAACGCAAGTTTTATAATGCACAAAAGTATATGTACACAAAAAAAAATGTCAATCTTCAGGATATGTGCTAGTTCGATAGTGTTTTCAAAACGTAATATAATTAATTTGATGCGATATAAAAAAAATTACAAAGTTACCTCTAAAATAATCTTTTAACGAATAAAAACCATACTTACATGCAATAATTCTGGTTTTTTGTCTGATTACTCTGCAAGCAATATACTAACGTAATAGTGTTTTACTTTTTCAGTCCAATCGATAGGTTTTTTTTTAAAACAGATAATCTTATTTCGAACAAAATACGTACGCATTTTGCTTAAACGCCATGTACGCTGTACAGACAGTGCCGGCCAAGGCCAAGATGTTAATTGTTTTCGTAGTTTTAATAATTGTTTAAATTTACTTATCGTAAATATTATTCTTTCTTTTGAATGAATAATTTAAGTTCAAATAGCGTCGTAGTAATTAGCAACTTGTTTTGTTATTAATTTTCTTGTATAAATTATGCGAAATAAAGTGAAACCCGTGAGGAAGACTAAAGAAATTTCATATAAATTAAACGACGAACATATGGACCATATGGAACAAACGTACATGTAAATTAAACTACGAATATATATTAAAAGGTAAGAGGTAAGTTTTATTAGTAAATGTTTACTTTTTAATAAACTATGATTATTGGAAACGTCTATTAGAAAAAAGTTCATGTCAGTGAGTTTTCAAAGTTCGCTGGTAGTGAGTGTTCTCTAAGGAATAGTGTGCGGTCACATCAGACCGCATTGCACCGTACTCATGGTTCAATTGCCCTCAATTCTCTCTAATGTAATACTTAGGATGATATTGTGGTTAAACTGCCAAATCAAAGTTAAAAAATCCTTAAAGTTTATTTTAGATGTCGTTATTCAAGTGCACCCATTGAGATGGTACCTAATAAATATATAATCAATTAAATCAAGTACATAATACTTCATTTTCGGTAAAATACCCGCACCCACGTCTACGTTAATGTTACTGAGATAAATGTGAGTCGGAAACTTGGCTTGGAAACTTATAAGCTTATCCTTATTTCTCGTGTTCATACAATGGTTATCACTGATTCTATCGAAGACCGCAGACACTTTTAGACTGACGTGTAATGAGCGGTGATAATTCCATTCACCTCCGGTTCGGCATCAAGTCGCAAAATATCAAATGTGTGGCCGATTGAAGGGACAATCGAATTCCGTAATTGTGCAATTTGTTCTCAGATGTGGCGCGTACCGGGCTACGCGGGTCGGATAGGGTTCATCTCCTCGATGACGAAACCATTCTGTTCGTCCTGTAATCGCTTGCGACTGACCGCCGATGGCAACCTCAAGGTAATCTCATAGATTCAACCGAGAATGAGTAACTACTGCGCTGAAAGAATGTCGAAATATCTATTCTAGATGTATTGAGACTGAACCTCGAATAAATGTTGATGAAAACGTGTCGCCTTTGGGAAACAAACTCTCAGAGCACACTTAAATTACTTGAGCGTTAAAGTTAAGACAAAAGTCCTCCTTGGCCGGGTGTAGGTGTGCCTGTTCGGGGAGGCGGAGACGAGCCTGCGCGAGGCGCTGCGCGGCGGCGCGAGCGACGCCGACCTGCACGCGCTCGTGCGCGCCGCGCTGCGCCGCAAGCTGCCGCAGCACGCCGGTCAGTGCCGCACGCTCGCCCCGCTTACACTCGCACCTCGCACTCATATTCACACTCCACAAAACACACCCATCGTGGCTACCGGATACTTTCGATCAAAAATATTTTATTTAGGAGGGATCTGAGAATTAAGTGTAAATGCGCCATGTGATTTGAGTCAAAACGTTTAATGTTCGTATCTGCACATGACGTGCAACTAGAGTGCGAGTTCGGCGCTTTCGGCGACAGGACCCTTGAGTCGACTTCCCGCAACGTTCCCGTACTTCGACCTTTTCCAAATAAACATTTTTGGACAGTTGCATTAAAATAAAAACCATTAGAGTAATGGGTACCTAATAGGGATTTATTGGAAACAAAATCAAATTCCAACATATCAAACATTAATTAGAAATTAAAAAATTAATAATTCCAAGCAATGCACATGTTTAATTCTCAAAATCACGGTTTTTTATCAAAATACAGTTTTATATTTATAAAGCGGACTTCATAATCATTACATACATAATGTTCGTACTGTCCACAAAAAAATGCGTTTAGTTTGACTCAGACTCAAAGTATGAAAAAAATCCTGTATTGATTTTTTTGCAATAAATCATTAATTATTATTATTATTGCTTCGGCTATAGGCAAGTGAAAAAGTATTCTTAGTCTCAGTACAATAATAGGTCGATAAAATACTTTGTACATATATATATCACATTCATTTCATTTTGAAAAGCACGTCTCGCGTCCTTACCTGATATCCCCGAATCGTCTCGTGTCTGTCAAATCTGATTTTACTAGAGCACTCATGGCCACACTTCACGTACACGGAGCGATTCATCTCATTGAATAGTGTCACACTCGCGACGGTCCAGAGCCGGTGAACGTTTATGTTCGGCCGTATTTTGTAGGCATGCAGAATCTCGCCCGCTCCAAGAACAGGCCGATGATTCTGATAGGCGGCTAGAAGGCGGCTCCCCCGCGCGCCCCCCCTTAGTTGGTGCAACGTTCACAGCGGCCCTCCCAGTCGCGCCCCGCCGCGCGCTCGCCCGCAACTACTGCACGAGCGCGCCCGAGCCGCCGCCCGCGCGCCGCCGCCCCGCCTCCGAGCTCACGCACCTCGACGAGCACGGGCGCGCGCGAATGGTCGACGTGGGCGAGAAGCCCGTCACCGCGCGCGCCGCCGAGGCCGAGTGCTTCCTGGTGGTGGGCGCGCGCCTGCTGCGGCTGCTGCGCTCGGCGCGCCTGCCCAAGGGGGACGCGCTGACCGTGGCGCAGGTGGCCGGCGCGCTGGCGGCCAAGCGCACGGCCGACCTGATCCCGCTGTGTCACCCGCTGCCGCTGGAGCTGGCGCACGTGCGCGTGACGCTGCCGCGCGGCGAGCACGACGGCGGCGGACGGGTGCGCATTTGGTGCGAGACGCGCGCGACGGCGCGCACGGGCGTGGAGATGGAGGCGCTCACGGGCTGCGCGGTGGCGGCGCTCGCGCTCTACGACATGTGCAAGTCGGTAGACAAGGGCATGTCGATCACGGAGCTGCGCGTCGTGCGCAAGTCGGGCGGCAGCAGCACGTGGCCGACGGAGGGGAGCAGCGGGAAGGGAGGCGAGGGGCCGCATGTTCGCGCACACGACACCTCCCCGCTGCGGCCGGACGAGACCTATGCACCGACTAATTTTATGTACTTCTAATTATGTATTCCATATGTAATATATTTTTTAATTAATTTGTAGCAATTGTCAATTCGCCCTTTTTAGGCGTGACTGTTATAAGTATGTATGACTGTTTCTGGGTTTAATCACTTTTTCTCATATTCACCCCAATGAAGATTGCAATAACAATACATTGGTTTAATAAGCGGCCTACGTCACATTGAAAATACCCTTTTAGGTACTTTTATTTACAGAACATAAAACAGAACTGAACGGAATATTCGAATGTGACCAAACCCAGAACTGCTCATTATTATATAAGAGTTATTTTTGATAAATAAACTGTATTCAAAGAGGAATTAAGTCACTAAATGTAATATTATACTGTTTTAAAATGGATACTGAGGTTTATAAAACTTCTATTAAATAATAACCTTGTTACAGTTTAAATTTTACTTTGGTAGTTTTATAAAAATGCTGAATTGTAATTATTTTTTGGAGTTGTATAATGTTAATTGAACATGGTGCTATAATAAGTGTAACTGGAACATTACAGAAAAACTTTCATTTTGTATAATTATTTCTTTTTGTGAAATAATCTTATTTAATGTTTTTACATGTTAATTGAATAATTTGAATTTAATTTTTTTAAATAAGCTAATGTGAGCATTTTGCAATTTGGTTTCAATACCAGCTGGTTGTGTTGCATGAAGTAAAAAAATATTTCTAATTCTGTAGTGTAAGAGAAGTTGATGTTTAGACAAGGCAACTGTAAATGTGATGTACGTAACTGACATACTGTGCTATGATACATTGTAAAGGGGAATGTGATATTTTCATAGTACGGAGATAGGTTGATGGTATGCTCATATCTGATATTAAGTTATATTTTTTAATATTGCAGGTATTTTATTAAATAAAAACATATATTTTATATAAAAGAGTTTTAATATAAGACTTTCTTTGTGAAAGTTACTTCAAATAACTTAAGAAAAGTTTATTTTGTGAGATTAAAAGAAAAGGTAACCATACTATTACAAACTTCTTTAGATGTATTTAATTATACAAATGCTGAAAGAAAATTAAGGTGATCTTAGTACAGAAAGAAATGTATTTATATTTGTTAACCGCCTATGATCAGCCGCTTGCAACAAGTACATTGGATTTAGCAGGTGCATCTTCTCGAGGAACCTCACTGGCGTTCTCTGAGCCCCTTTGAACCTTGATATCATGTTTTTCTATGTAGTCATTGATTTCTTGTCCTTTTTTCGCTAGCTGCTCATGTAAAGCCTAAAACGAACGCAATCATTTTAAATGTGCTGGATGTTTCTAATATGATTTGATTACAGATCATAATATTAGAATATTTAAATGTACCTGCAGTACTTGTGGTAAGCGTTCTTTATTCCCTTCTAATTCTGGTAATACTTCTGCAACGGTGCGCTCTACCACAACACCTCCTACCATTCTGAAACATTTGCGACTAGGTTCCACTGCCTGTAGCGTCTCTATGACTATCCTGGTAAATTACATATATATTTATTATAACTAAACTAGCATTTACTGGGTTGCATATGTGTTGAAGAAAATATACATTCATTAATAACTTACTTGTGCTCATTCAAGTCCATCTCTAGTTCAGATATTTTATTGGCAAGCTGTCTTTGTTCGCTGCGTAAGTTTTGAAATCCCGCAAAAATTTCACTAGATTTTGCTTTACCGCCTTTGCCCGTAGTTTTAGCCATTTTGAGTTAAAATATTTGTGTGTGAGGTTAGGTTCCGCAAGTGAAGTGTTTTATACAATTAAATCTATACAATTTAATTTTACAGAGTAAGTATAAGTTTTCAGTTAATAAATGCAATTTATTGTTATTAATCCTCAAGAAATGAGATAAAGTGCTAACATTTGATACCTGACCTGCTAAATTTAGTACAAACGATTATCAATATTGACAAATGACAATTTATGTCAATTTGACGTTAATTCTAACATTTATGTAAAGTGGCAATAATATGAAATGGACATATATGAATGAAAGGGATAATAATATTCAATAAAATATCTTAAATATATATAACTTAATAATTAATAGACATTATTTAGCTTTAAATAAGTATTTGCAGAAATTAAATTATTATGCGACAGGGAACCAAAGGAAATCATATTATTGTATATAATCATATTATACGCACTGATAAGTTATTGATTGAAACTGTTTTCATCCTCATTTCTCGATGGGGCTACTATTCATAATTCATAGAATGCACAACGGCATAATGATAAAATCTCTGATGAATCAGAATAAGTCATTGTCAGTGTCAAATATCGCTTTGAAACTGACAAATGAACATAACAATCCGGTGCTGTTGGAAATAAAAAGTTTTTATTATAATTTGTTTTTACAAGTTTCATGTGGCAAGAAAATGTTAACGTGTGTTTTTGAAAAATTGTACCAATAAATATTAAAATGAAACTGGAAGAAACCTCTGGTTTTGGCGAAAGCGCAATTACGGCGGAGGTGTTTAACGCTAGTGGACGGCAGCAGAGGCTGAGTGCGGAGGGCGGCTCGCTTACTCTGAGCGAAGGAAATGCTCGTCTGCGTTCCTGGCCGCTACATGTTGTGCGGGTCAAAACTGATACCTCGGTTTGTAAATATCAACTCTGAAAATAGCTTTATATTAAATGGTAAACTATTTGCTCATAAGGATGATTGTCAATATAAAAATGTACATAATTTCTTGAAATGGAAAACTATATATTAATGGTACTATTGTAAGATGTTGGACCTTGAGTTGGACTCAATTTTCTATAGTCCAAATGTGTTTGTAATACAATTTTATCTCTACAGTAACAAATTTAGATATTTTTTATGATTCTTTCAATAAATTTAAAAGCTTAAACAATTGGAATATTACTTTTCCAAAACTATGATTTAAATAATTTTATACAATTGTCAATCAACTAAAATAATAACTAGTTTTACTTTATTATTAAATTAAATCTTGTTAATTTTGTATTTTCAATTCTTAAGTGTAAATATTATTATGAGAGTATGTTTCTTTTGGTTCACTTTAATTATATTGAATTGTGTTAACATGTGTGTATGTTAGCGTGCTTCATAATGAATAAATACATAAATTGAATGCATATTTTTTCATACACACACTTATTTCAACACCAAATAATAATACATCACAGGGTGCAGTGAGTATTGAGGCTGGTGGGGAGACGCTAACATGGAGTTGCACCGACGAGCGGTCGCGCATCGCTCTGGCGCAGATGTCACAAGCGGCACATTCCGCGCCCGTGGGCCCGCCCTCCGACGCGGCGCTGGCGGCCTTGCTGGAGGACGCGGAGCCCGACGATACGGACGCGGAGCGCCGCGTTAAGCGGCTAGGCGAGCGACTGGCGCGCCTCGACGCGCTCAACGTAGGTGGCATGCTAGCCGCGGCCACCGAGGGCGGCGGAGCGCAACTCGCTACGAGACTAGAAGGTATATTACGACCCACGTCTCGATGGGGTTACTCTTCTTATCTACCTATGCCAGAGCGCATCGTTTCTATGTGCCAGCCGGCAGTGCGGCTGGGGCGGCGCTGTCGGCGCGCCTGTCACGGCTGGAGGCGCTGACTCGGGCCGCGCCGGCCGCTCTGCACGCACGCTCCGGTGCCGCGAGGGCCGACGCCGCCGCGAGAGCGCTCCTCGTCGAACTTCATGAAATATACGAGTGGCTCGACGCTCCCGCGCTGAGGGATCTCGATTCTCTGTCAGAAGTGAGTCGTGGCGAGTGGAATCGCTACTACTGAGTGATACATATTAAAATAGTCTTAATATTTCCAAAACATTGATGACAGATATCGTTGGCGAGCACCGAAGGACGCGCGCGGGCGCTGAGCGCAGCGGAGGCGCTACGGAACGCGCTGCGCGGCGAGCGCACGGCGACGCCGGCGCGGCTGCGGCTGGGCGCCGTGCGCGAGCGGCTGCGGCGCCTGGAGCGCGCGCGCGACGCGCTGGCGGCGGCGCTGGCCAGGCACCTCAACAACGCTCTCATCCACCTCGCCAACGAGGCGCACGCGCCCGCCGCGCCGCGCCGCCGCCATCACGCCGACCTGCAGCCCTACGCGCCCTTCATGCGCTGGCTCAAGGACATGGACGAGAAGGCTCACGACGGTCTCGTCAAGGTGACGCGACCGACTCTCGTTAGATTGCGTGCGGTCGAGATCGCGACTGATCACACTCGTCTCTCGTCGCAGGTGTACGTCGGGACGTGGTCGCGAGTGTACGAGCGCGAGGTGCACGCGGCGTGCGAGTCGGCCCGAGCGGCGCTCGCGCACGCGCCGGCGGAGCGCATCGACGATCTACTCGATGAGGTGAGCGCCCCTCGTCGTCGTACGTCACGAAACCTCCGAGACGACGGCTAACGTTCGAAGCGTTGTGTTTCGGTAGGTGCTGACACTGGTCGAGACGGTCTGCAACGCCGAGCAAGACTTCTGCACTCAATTCTTCCACTTGGACGTCGACGTGAAAGTGAGTATACCTCGGCACCACGAATCGCGCTGGCCGCGGAGAAGGTCGCTAACGTGTCGAGGCCGGCCGTCGGCAGGGCGAGGCCGGCGACGGCGAGCGCAGTGAGAAGAGCGACGGCGGCGAGCGCGCGGAGGGGCGGCGCGCGGCGGGCGAGGCGCGGCGGCTGCGCGGCGACCTGTTCCCCGCGCTCGAGCAGGAGCTGGTCGCGCTCGTCGCGCACGTCGAGCGGCACGAGCCCTAGTGAGTCGCTCCGACTCTCTCTTTTACCACTTCTCGTGATTGTGTGTTCATACTAGTGAGGTGCAGGATATTTGTATCCGTATCCGTATTTGCGGATATCCGACGGAGAAGAAAGATCACTATCCGATAATTTTTGGCTCTTCTTTTACCTTAAAAATTTTCGATTCATAGACGAGATACTATATATTTGTGATTAAAATCATATATTTTGCACCTCTATGTTGCATACATTTGTCGTGGTGAGTTGCCATACCATACCTAACGTAATGGTACTAAATCAACTATCTTTATAATAGATCAATATTATAGAAATTTATAATATGATTACTTTTATAACGAGAAAACCAAAACGTAAATCTTAGTTAAATGAAGCCATGGTGAATTGTACTTTAAAGACTTGAGCTTTGTCCCCCAAAGTTAGTTACGGTGGGGACCATAAACAATTCCTGCTGCTTTCCGAACCATGAAATGTGATGGTTTGGCGCGATTGAGTAAGAATGTTAAGATCCGTATCCGCATACGATCTACATTTTTAACGATCCGGCACATGATCTCAGCGTACGAAGCGTACAGTATTCCATACGATTTCTATTTAAACTATGTCTGACCCTCCTCGTGACAGCGGTGCGATGCGAGCGCTGGCGTGCGTGGGGCGGCGCGTGCTGGGCGAGGGCGGCGAGGGGGGCGCGGGCGGCGAAGGGGGCGAGGCGCGGTGGGCGCGCGCGGCGCTGGCGGCCGTGGCCGTGGCGGCCAAGCGCGGCGCCGACCGAGCCGTCGCCGACCGGCTCGCGGCGCTGCCCGACGCCGTCAAGCAGGTACTGGGGAGGGGGCTCCTAGTTCACGTGGAAATTGCGGTCAGGAGCCCGATGAGCGCTCATTCATCTAGGGAATCGTCGTTCGCAGGCCGCGCGCAAGCCGAAGTGCGGTATCTTGAGCTTCATACCGGAGTTGGAGGAGATGAGCGCGGTGTGCGAGGAGATATTCGCGCGGGGTCGTCGAGCCGATCTCGATCGCTGGTACCTGTCCTTGGCGACGGCCATGTTGCGCGCGATTCAGCAGGCGGAGCATCCCCGCACTCCCCGCGCCGTCGTGCAGCTCGAGAACTACCACAGACTGCACGCGTGCGTGAGCGCACTGCGCGTGCCCGCTTTGGATGCGCTGCGACGGGACGCCAAGGCGCGCTACGCGGACGCGCTGCGCCACTACGTGACGCAGTACTTCGGGCGACCTCTCGAGAAGCTCGCGCAATTCTTCGAGGGCGTGGGCGAGGCGGTGGCGGCCGGCGTGCGCGAGGACGAGGTGTGCTACCGCGCCGCCTTCAGCAAGCACGAGCTGCGCCGCCTGCTGGCGCTCTACCCCGCACACGAAGGTACGTCACGCTGCACGACGGTGAACGGACACGCTCCTCGATGCAACGTTGAGAATTTAAATTTTTATGTGCAGTGCGTAAATCGTTGCATCGTCTGTACCGAACTGTGGAGAAACACCTGAGCGAGGAGGGCGGCCTACTGCAGGTGGTGTGGCGTGCCATGCAGGAGGAGTTCATCGCGCAGCACGTCGCGCTACAGGTGAAATTTATACTTAAATCACGAAGCAGGATAAACGAGTTCTACTTTACATTAGTGATATTCCGTCGTGCAGGCGCGCATCGCGGCGTGCTACCCGGGGGCGGGGCTGACGCTGCCGCTGAGCACACAAGACATCCTCGACGCCTTCTCCGACATCGCGCGCGAGCACTGAACATATTATTTCTATGCGAGCACAGCACGCTTCAGCTATACATATGTTTATTATTATTATGTTTATATTTATTGATTTGACAAGAGATATTTGTCACCAAAATGATGTAAGAATTGTTTTTTTTAACTTGATAAATAAGTGCAAGTATTAACATTATTAAACATATTATGTAACAGTTTTTATATAATTAAAATGTATATTGGAAACTTTGTTGATTAAATGTTTATAAAATTGTACATTTGCCTGTATTTATTTAAATCATCATGATTAGATTTTTTGCAATTTTTTTTACATGCAGTTGATTGAGGGTCTTAAATTGAAACAGACTATTTGAATAATAATCTTAAATATAAAGTTGAGCTTACAACTTTGAAATTTACCTGTTACTTTTTAAAAACAAAATATAAGAAAAAGATTTATATTTAATAAAATATTATATAAGTTCAGGATTACTTTCGAATTAATATTTTTAGTAAGTAAGCGAGTTTTTTAAATTAAACTAAATAAAAATGTCGAGGCTATCTACAAATTATAAAAAAAAAACAAAATTTAAACAATAGAACTCCAGAAATTTTAAATTATAAGCGGGAAAATGAAATTTATGAATAATCTCATAGTCATTTCGATGATGGGGCGAATGGAACATGGTTCGCTAAAACGTTAGAAGAGGTGGATCGGCAGCACAACACTATATAACAGAGGTTTGAGATGCTCACGTGGTACCTTAAGAGTAGAACAATATTCCGCAAGATCGTTTAATAACCCTAATCAGATCTATGCGGAACTGATTAGAATCTGTAATGCCCCTGGAGCACCCCGGCACGTGGAGGCAAAACACCTTATTAAAAGAATAACAAAACTTGTGCTTCAATTTTTTTTTATTGTAAACTCTAGAGATGTCTCGATTAAATCTGTGGCCGACTAGCCGACTAACTGATAAGTTGGTTGTACAATAGTCGCACAAATGCGGCTGGATAGTCGGCTTTACCAACTCGTCGGAACATCTTTAGTAAAAACCAATTTTTATTACTTTTATTGTTTTCGTTAAAAAAATTGAGTGGTCCTTTCCAGTATATACTTGGTGGTAGGGCTTTGTGCAAGCCCATCTGGGTAGGTAACACCCACTCATCAGATATTCTACCGCCAAATAACAGTACTCAGTATTGTTGTGTTCCGGTTAAAAGGGTGAGTGAGCCAGTGTAATAACAGGCACAAGGGACATAACATCTTAGTTCCAGAGATTGGTGGCGCATAGGTGATGTAAGAAATGGTTAATATTTCTTACAGAACCTTTGTCTATGGGCGTTGGTGACCACTTATCATCAGGCCCATATGCACGTCCACCAACTAATGGCATAAAAAAAAAAACAAATATAAACATAGACTTAAGGATATGATACTACATTGTTATGAAGTTAATAAACTAAACTATAGGTTTCAATTTAAAATTGTATAAAAAGTATGAAAACTTAGTTAATATATTTATTTCAAAGACATCTTGAACATTGATGCAGATTAGTCTGTCAATGTAGTTAACTTAAATGTAATGAAACATATGACGTTATATTACAAGAAATAAAAAATAATGATATAATTGCATACTAAGTTAACCCCACATCTCAATCTATGTTTTTTATAATTTTCATATTAGTTGCTTTACCTTTAAGCAGAATGTGTTTGCTCATTAGAAGGTACTTATAGGTCAAATATAAGTCGTGATAATATTTTAAACACTATATTTAAATTAACTAGCCATTAAATCACATTTCAAACAAGTTAACAATGTTTAATCCAAAGATTTTGGTGGAGCGTAGTTAAGGTAAAGAAGTCCTGATGCTTTTGCCTGAAATAGAAAATACATTTAATTACAATTAGAATCAAAATTACAAAGAAAATTTATATAGATAGATATATTGTTGAAAAAATATTGAAACTTACAAGGATCACAGATCCCACACTGAAAGCAATTCCGAAGAGGAGGATGGAGTTGTAGCGACGCTGGTTAGCATCATATTGTGCCTGCCAAGATCCTTGAGGTACGGGCAGCTCATCCATACTGGGTGGCTTGAAGTCATGTCCAGCATGGTAGCGGCGAACTAGGGGCCGAGACAAATTTGATTTCTTTAATATTAAGCTTTCAAGTACAGAAAATTATATTTTATGTTAGGAAGATTGAGTCACCTGTCTCAATAGGTTACTTAGAGTAACATTTTGTTAATTAAAGCTAGTATCAAATAGTGATAACAAGCGAGAATCTACAAACATCTGACGACTTTTGTCTGAATATTGATATTTTGAATCTTTGTTTATAAAATTTGTCAAAACGTAAATAAGGGCAATACTGGCAATTGAAAATAGAGTGATAGAAAATATACTACGGGCAAACTATTGACAGATAACAGGTTTTAGGTTATTTTATGTGTTATGTAACAAGGATTATGTGTACTCATATATGAAAGGAGAACTGCATAGTGACATCATAATGTACCGACGAATTACCTTATTTAAAGATTTTATGAAACTATAGAGATAGAAAATAAGTAAATGGATTTATTTAATATAAAAATTGTCGTTAACTCTTACATACCAGTCTGTTGCATTAAACGGGAAATAATGGGTCGTGAAGCAAGCATTTTAAGATTTTTTTGATTAAACTTCGGAATCCGTAAGAAGACTGCACTAGTAAGAAGCACAGGACGTCGGGCGACCAAATCGATGTTATCTGTTTTTGTCAAATCAATGTTTCACTATTTGCAGTCCACAGAGGCACAGACTGCATTCTGTCAGTCTTTAGTCTATGCACTCATATAATACGTACTATAAATAAATAATAAAAAATTAATATTTATTATAAAGGATTATTTTATGAAAAAAGTAATGTAGTTATTTCTTAATATTAATTGTGATACTCTTAAATCGAGATTTGTAAAGCATAATTTCGGTTTTAAGCATTTTATAAAGCGTAATCTTTGGATATAAATTAAATGTTTTATTCAAACAGCCTCATGCATTTGTAAAATAATATCATAAATCTTAATTTAATGAAGTAGTTAAGTATGTTTGATTTGCATGCATATATAAATAAATAGCAATACTTCAGCTAACTATAACTATAAGGCGTTTTATCTTTGAAAGCAGAGTTTGCTCTACTTCACGTACGATCTAGAAGTCAATTGTAATTGAAGTAATTACATTATTTTACTTGTAATATTTAATTTTAGATTAAAACTATAATTTAATTCCACTTATAAACTTAATATGCGTTAGCGTTATGAAACGAATAATATTATCTTAATGTTGTTAGTAGAGTCGAGTTATGCTTAGGTATGTGTCGTCACAATGAGACGTATGTCCGTAGAGAGGGAAATGATGCCAACGAACGAATTCTTTAATACCAGTCTCGATGTGGATAGCGTGAAGTAAGCACGACGGACGATGCGCTCGTATCTCCGTTTACTTTCCTTTGTTTACAAGTCGATCGTAAACGAGCACGGTTAATCAAATCGTACAACACCATTGTATTAAATAAGTTAGGTGCAGTGAAATGCTGAGTGGTAGTGTGTATTCAAATGTATGGTATGATAATAAATTCAACTGATGGTACGAGAGGTCGTTGCCTGTGAAAAAATATGGAGTGGTTGAAGAGTCTGGTGGGGCGCAAGGATCGTACGCAGGGTGCGAATGCGCTGGACACTGGGGATGCGCTGGAGTCAGCGCAAGAACGGCGCGAACGGTGGCGCAGCGTCTACGTCATATACTTCACCATGTTTCAGATGTCCCTCGGGTTCAGCATCGTCCTGACGGGCGTCTGGCCATACCTAGATAAGGTGAACCAACTGTAATGGTCTCAATCATGGCACATTTTCTTATTTTTTCGAATTGAGTCATTTGTATGTAAAAGTTTTTATAGTTTGATTTATCAAGTCATAATTAAATATAAAGGTATTTATGATGACATTTTATAACAAGTAATAGAATATAATATTTACGATGGTAATTAGTTACAATACAACGGGTAATTATCGTAATATGTAGGTAAACAATAAAAACACAGGCGCTTCGACCTAATTATTTTAACAAAACACATCAGTAACGATAAGATTATTGATAACAATTGCTTATCACAGGTCACATTTAAACTGTATTGATAAACTAAGCTACTGGGTCCTGATTTGAACAATAATTTAAATACAATCACACATACATATATAGTAAAGTAGAGGCACCTATTTAAGTTTGGTTTGCCCCGGATTCACAATAAAATAGCTATCTCGATTGCCACGGCACTTGTACGTGGTATATACAATTCACATTCATATGAAAGGCTGAAAATATGGAATTAGAAAAGCAAAATAATATGACGACCTCGCATTAAAGTGGTTAGTTACGTCTAGTTATTTATCGTCAGACGATCTGATATCAAACAAAATCCCTCAAGCGTTAAGGATTTGTTACAATAAATCGAATTGGCTTTTGAATATACAACATCTCGTGCAAAGTTAATTATCTTAAAGTTAAACGGTTAAAGTTCTTCCACGGTTTTCTGTAATCCTTGTCACACACAATTAACTAAAATACAACCGAAGAACGCTATAGAATAATAATGTTATCTTAAAGTTATTTTTAATGAATAAATGTAAAGTGTAATTCCTCAGTTTGAAAAACGATACCAACTATTAGATTTAGGGCACGTAGTTTCAAATGCAATCAGAGGTGATAAAAACAAAGGCAAGGCAAAGTTCGCGGTTCGAGCCGTCGGCGTCGTCGTCGCGTCGGTGTCCCGCGTCGCGCGCGCTGCACTCGGATACGGCGGCGGCATTGCAGCACAACGTTATCATAATGTATTATTAGAAGCGTTTAAATAAAAATAAACTTATCCACGTGTACACTCTTTTAGGAAAGAGCCCGTGGTCTTATAGCATGCATCTCACTCTTTTTTCAGAGTCATTTCATGCTTTGTAATACTAAATGAGGAGCTGTTAATTGTCCAAAATTGATTATAAAAATATATAGGTACCTATTTATTTTTCGATGGTCAAAACTATAAACTTAAATATTGCAGGTAAGCTTCATTTAGACAACTTATCTTTGTTTGTATACATAATCAAACATAAATTTGTGTTGCTGCGTAGAGAGTATTTGCAAGCACAAGATTCCATGGTATGATATGGCAGTCTTCTTTTTTGACAGAAAATCCTTATGGCAAACCTCATGGTAAAACCTCTTTTTATTGGCATTTCCACGTGAAATGCAACGAGGCAGTCTTTTTACGTGTTCTCGAATCAAGTTGACTGCAAAATATTTATAACATTGTGATTTGTGAAGTAAGTATAATTCACCAATCAAACTGCGCATCAATAGCGACAATTTTTCGATTTAATCACTAGGTATGTTTTTATAATAATAATGTAGTTTCTTTTTTCAAAGTCAAGTCAAAAATCTTTATTCAATATAGAAGTGTTTACACTTGCTTATTGATTGTCAACTAAAAAATCATTAGTGTTGTAATATCCTTTAGCACACAAACGCTCTTTAACGACTCTTTTGAATTTTATAATTGAATAATTTTGAACGTTTTCTGGGATCCTGTTGTTGTTTAATTCTGTAATTTTCACTTACAGTATATAAAATAAACTAAAGTAGTACTCAACTAAAGTACTGTAATTTTCATTACATTGTAATTGTCTTATCAATAATAAAAGTATCTATTTTGCGCAAGTTGTTGAATAAAGTGCAGTTGTATGACGCGTGATTGACGCGATAACGATCTCTAGTTCCGGCAGCTTATCTAGTGCTGCCTGAAATATAGACCATGTCGTGGCGAGCTGCCATCCGAGTTGCCAGTCGAGATGCCAGGTTATTGACTAGGTTCTTTTACTTTGTACCAATCCTACCAATTTTCATATGCAAATATACAATAGTTTTGTGCCGAGCTAGAGTGTTATTGTTATAGGTATGCATTCTGAAAAGAAGGTCTTCTGATGGTTAGTGGTCACCGACGCGCATAGTCATTGGCATTATAAGAAACATTAACCCTCTATGATTATCTATGAACTAAGATGTTTGGTCACTTGAGCACTGCTTACTCGGTTTTCAAACCGGACCTTGACTTATTTAATTGACAGTGCAAATATTTGTATATTTTATAGCTTTTGTATAGCTTACAGCCATTTGAAACCGTCTTCGATGTAAGCACATACTTATATCTCGTTACCGCGTAACACTTACTACTCGTCTTTTCTCGCAGGTGAAATTAGGGTTTTATCCCAAAATATTAGAATATGTTCCTATAAAGCATTTAATATTCTCGGACCGTAGAGCACCATAGTGCACGTCTCACGTGTTTGAATTGAATTATATGTACAATCCCATAGATATATTGTATTAGGTCTAAATCGCCAAATGCTGAATCAGTTATGTTATTTATGTTATTTATTTATTTATTATAAGGATTAATATCGCGAGTAAGTTAACTCGCAATACTTCATCTAAGTTTTCCAATTTTTTTACATAAATATATTGTACCTATCTATATAATCATATCATTGTGACGCGAACATGTCTGCAGACAAACGAGTGATCTGTAATTCTTTATACAAAGTTATCTTTGATGTCAAATTCAGCAAAGTGTTGGCAGCATTCGCTTGGCAAGTATCTCTACGCTTACGTTGTCGTATAACTTAAAAGCTATTTAACTTATGAGTATATTATATGTATTTTGTTCATCCTGAAACTTAGCTATTGTAACAAATTACCATAACAAAGAATTTGAAGTATTTGTTAATCCCGAAAATAGAAAAAAATATTTTTATGTGCACAGTTTTGAAGAATGGCCACTATGAGAATGACCGGAATCTGCCGGGAGGACGTCATAGTTGCTATGGGAGTATTACGCCGAGATAATGAATCATTAAACAATTTAAAAGTATTTTTATTTGTTATAATTTATTTTTGTCAGAAATACACATTCATAAAAATAGTTATTTTAATTAGAAAAAAATATAATGTACACCATACCGCTCGTATAAAGTTCTAAATATTGTGTATTTGACTAATGTCTCACAAATGTAAAATGATTCTTTTTACTTGCGCGTCCGGCCGTTCGTGCACTGTGACGTGGTCGCACGAGTGAATTGGGAAATTGCTTTTAAAAATAGTCAGCGCGTACCTTTGTAGGATGTTATAATTTCATAAATAAGACGAAACTGACACGAACGAGAGATCAGTTAAAATACACAAAATATATGGCCTTTTCATAAAAATATTGTGGCATATAATAGTACGATGTCATAAGTATTCATTATTTTTTTATGTTCAATATGACGCTGTATATATTAATCTCTGAAGAGAATTGGTTTATGGAAACCTTTATACGTGGGAAGAAACGACTTTATGGGTACGGGTAAAATGTTACGAGGCTTAATGTTACACTCTTACGGCTTTGCCTATAAATGTCGTGTACTTGGGTGGCGGTGATTAATTAAACAATTCTGTCTTCTTCTTTTGAATGTCAATGCAATGATAATGTTATGATAATAGAACGAGAGAAATCAGTGATCAACTAAACAGTGGCATCCGCTAGTCGAGGGTTATAAGTAGAGTCGTTCATCTCTTTTTTTGTACTCAACTGAGTTCATCAATTTAGAGCCTAGTAGTAGTAGCTCACCTATATTTGTATAAATTATTTTAATGTTTCTATGTATTTAAAAGATATTACAATTGCATTGTTGGCAATAATTAATTACCTTTTAAAGGTAAATTCATTAGCTATGTAATAAATTTGTAAACAATACATCATGACTAAACCAAAATTTTAAATTTAGTTATAAAATAATATTGAAATTCTGTTCGTTTTCAAAGTATAAAGTCGGAGGACATGTTCATTTTGTCTTAAAATATTGCAGCTCCAGCCCGGCTCGAGTAAGGAAGCGCTAGGTCTAGCGGTGGGCGCCAGTCCTCTAGGGCAGCTGGCCGCCTCACCGCTACTCGGGCTGTGGGCAAACCGGGCCGGCAGCGCTCGCGCACCCATGCTGGCGACGCTAGCGTTGTTCGTGCTAGCATCCACGTTGTACGCGCAACTTCACCTCACTCGACCACACGCGCATCACTGGATGCTAGCAGCCCGGGCTCTCGTTGGGATCAGCTCCGGTAAAGTATTTACTTACTCATTGACTCGATGTAATATAATTTTTGTCAAGATGAATAAGTCGACCACCCAAACGATGTGATGACGATACTATCTAGAAATCATTTGGTAAAGACAGAAATATAAATAATTAAATATTGTGTACTTACTATGTACTTAATTGTTTCGACAAAAGGAAATATAGTGGCAAGCGATTAAATTGTCATTATTAACCGGTAGATAAATGCATGAAATTATTAAAACCAGTTTGTGTTTGATGCAGAAAATTTAAAAACTGCTTTTTACAATCTGCACGCGAGGCCGAACGAGCTGAAGATTAAGTAGTTTCAGAAAAAAAAAACGTCCTGTAATCACCGGGCAATCATGTTTGTCATGACCATATATTATTCAATGTTTGTTCGTAACGAATTCTCTGACCTCGATGTATACGATTAACTACTCGTACAGAGGCTCCAATACATAACTAATATTCAATTATCTGGAGACTTTGTTATTCAGCTATATGGTTTTATTGTTATTTAAACTTCAAAATCAATATCCAGCTGAGAAGCATTAAACTTTCTTATTGATTATTAAAATATTGAACCGATATTTCAAAATAGACAGAATCCTGAGAAGGCTCGATGAAAGAAACTCAGCGAAGGTTTTTAATTTTTAGATAATCACAAATGTTTTTTAGAATGACGAGTTATTTATTTTATAAACGGCCTGAAGGCCAACGTTTCATTTCCAAGGTCTGTTATCACCGAAAGTCTTTAATTTTATAATTACCTTAGCGTTAGCACACAAAAGTTCTTTAACGGTTTTTTAACGAAATCAAAATCAAAACGTACTTTATTGAAAGCTGCCAGTCCTAATCTACATTCTACCGAGAAGAACCGGCAAGAAAATCAGGATTTAGTCTTTTCCTACATTTAAAAAACAAAGTTACGTTAACAGTATATGTATGTTTGTAATATATCATAAATCCTGCCTGGATGTCAACAAGTATTAGCTTTTCGCTTTTTCATCATCTACTTATATAATCTTGCGTTAAATAATATGCGTTTTTTCTATTCTATCTATTCTATTGAAAAATATTTGAAATTATGAATCGGAAAAGTTAAAAATATCTGTCTTATTATACTATAGTATAGAAACGGAAACCAAACTATAGATTTTTCTGACTAACACTAACCCTGTGTAGTCGGCTGAAATTAATTACAAGGTTATGTTTGTTCCTTATTTTAAAACACATCACAATTTTTATAAAATTAATGTTTTTACGAACATACATTATAAAGGATGTATTGATTGGCGACAGTGAACCTTATAAATTTAAATACTTCGTGCATTCAATAAACAAGACAATTTTGCAAATATATTTAGATTCGGATTTTATACTTTATAACATCTCGACAATACGCTCACATTCGGCTCCTGATTCACCTAACAAGTCACTTCCTCGGCGGCGCGCGAGAAAGTGACTTGTTAGTTGGTACGTCTAACAAATTGTCGACGCTGCTTGTGCTCACGTTAGCATGGACCTTCAGTTTCCTTTAATTTAAATTAATGTCAAATGTTTATACAAAACTATATTATATTCGCAGTACTTAAATACGTTTTGATACTTAACATTTGTTTTTATTTCGATGATTACAGTATAAAGTACTCGGTGTTTCGACAACTCAGTAAATCATTTGCGTTATTTGTGATCACATATTATTTACTCAGTTGAATGAAGAATAAATAATTGATATGACTAATGATAGAATTATACTTGAACCTTGTATGTATTTTATTTGTTGTGCTTCAATAGTCTTCCATCCATTCCATTGTTATATTTCCAGCAAACGTCGCAGTGGCGCGCTCGTACTTGTCGGCCGCCACTCGCGAAAGTGAGCGGACACGTGCCGTGGCGGGGGCCTCGCTGGCGCAGGTGCTGGGTTTCGTGGTGGGGCCGGCGATGCAGGCCGCCGCCGCGCCTCTGGGTCCCGGAGGGCCGTACCCGCCTCCCGGCTCCTACGTCCAGCCACTGCGCCTCGACATGTATACTGCTGCCGGCTGGATCAACGCAATACTGGGCCTCATCAACTTTGTACTCTTTCTGCCTTTTTGCTTCAAAGAGAAGAAAATCGCAGCTCGAGAAGCAATGCTCGCCCAAGGAAAAGAATCGGGTGAGACAGGCATTTGTATTATGTAGAACTCTACAATGGAACTTTTTTTGGATGTATTCATTGAAATTAAAATATTTTAAACACTAATAAATAATAAAATATTTTAGTAATTATTTAAATAATATAAACAAATACATAAAAATATGTCCTAATAGAGAAAGAAGCTTTAAAGGCGATTAAACCTGACTACGTGAGTAGTTGGACATTGGTTGCTGCATTTTTCGTGCTCGTGTTCAACTTCGTACTGTTGGAGACCCTGGCCACGTCGCTGACCATGGACCAGTTTGCGTGGAGCAAAAAACAGGCGTTGGAGTACATGGGCGCGCTCATGAGCGCTGGGGCTCTAGTTGCCTGCGCGGTGTTTGCACTCATTGCCCCGCTCACGAAGATTTTTGAAGAGAGGTACATACGTCTTAACAATATTCGTTTTAACTTTAAATTAAAATTGAACCTAAACTCACCACGTTCCGTTTAAAGAAACGGATTATTCATGTACCCGTCTAGTCTACGTCGGAGTTCGCATGTGCCGGTGGCGTTAAGTTGGTAATAACATTTTAAAATTAACGTTTTAGTTTTACATACTTGGTTCTATGTGTTATAAATGTAGGTTTGAATGTTTTCAAACGGTTTACTTAAAAATAATGTTAGCAGACCTCACGATAGGTGATATGACGTTTTATTATTATATCAAAATATTCTTTAATCAAGTAGGCCAATAAAGCACTAGAATAGTCATCCTACCGCGTTGAATTGCTTATCGGTTCGTAAAGTAGATTTTACCAAGAGGAACAGGCAAGAAACTCCGTAGTTACTCTTTTCCACATATTTATTACAGTATATGCCAATAAAGTACAATTAATTTATATATATTCTGCTTGGATATCAACAGATATCAACACATTAGTCCACGCTTTTTTATTTCTAATATAATCTTGTATCGAGTAATATGCCTTATTTAACAATGTGTTTTTGACATAAGATTTTGATTTTAATTTATATCCATAAAACTTTTAACAGAGCGTTGTTGCTGTGGGGCGGATTTCTTCTAACGGGCATGGCTTCCGTATTCTGCATTCCGTGGGGCCCGGGTCCTCCTCCGCTGGCGCCGGAGTCGCTGGAAGCGGGAGGCGGGTGTCCGCAGAGTTCACAGCCTTGGTGTGCCACCTCTCGTGGAATCTCCCTCACGCAGTTTTTGCTGGGTTACACGTGCGTCTCCATCGGGTACCCCTTGGGCGTTACGCTCATTCAGACCATTTTCTCAAAGGTATATATGTCACTCATATGTGAAATGTCACGTGTGTTAATTTTACTCTCTATGTCGTCACACAGTCAACTCGTACTGCTCCTTTCTCAAATTAATTTAAATAAATCATTTTAACATTTTACATCCCATAATTTAGTTCGGATAAACGAAATGAGTTCTGTAACGGAGTAGAGTTCCGTCGAAGTAAAGCGTGGGCGTGCGGCAGGTGCTCGGGCCGCGGCCGCAGGGCGTGTGGATGGGCGTGCTGACGGGCGCGGGCTGCGTGTCGCGCGCGCTCGGGCCCGTGTTCGTGTCAGCCGTGTACGCGCGGCGCGGGCCCGACGCCACGTTCGCGAGCACGGCCGCGCTCACGTTCGCGGCGCTGGCGGCGCTGCGCCTCGTGTACGCGCGCCTGCGCCCGCCGCCCGCGCCCGCGCCGTTTCGGGAGCTGCGCCCGCTCGCTGCGCCCGCCGCGCCCGCGCCCGACGCCGCCGCGTGACGGGCGCGCCGGTCGGGCGACTCTCGGCTCTCGGATCGAGAGTGTGACATATATGGGCTATAGACGACAAGTTTATAGTTTGATAATTGTGACACTGATGTCGTGTGATAGTTTGTTTCACGTTTAGATACTTAAATATACGACCTCCTACATGTGAATGAAAAGATACATTCGAGTTGAGAAAAAAATATGTACCGTTTTGAAAATGTGTTATAGAGTGAGTGTATTGAGTTATTTTGTATAGAATCTGTACGAAGGTGATATTTATCATCGTACACGAATGGCAGTCGCTAGAGATATTTTGTTTGTAGAGATATTTTGAAGGTCGTAGGGTCACTGTAAAGTCAGGTTAAATTCCACAATAATTATATTTAAGCTATATCGACGCTAACCATCAGATTGTTGTTAGTCGTGACGAGCGATCAAGCTAAGAGGAAACGGTCAGAAGACTGAGTGTTTATTAAGAATATTACATAAGGTCGGCGCCACACTGAGCTACTAATATTCATTTCGTTTCCCACCTGCAAGCGATAGTAACGTGAAGTGTGAGCCTTTGTAGCAATGCGCGTGCGCCGTGCCAACTTGATATGTAGGTAATAAGGGCACTGATATTGAGACATGTGGCGCAGGAGGGAAAGGCGGACTGTACAGGGTCTTAAGATATTTTTTTACTTTAAATTGGTTTCTTATTATAAAGAAATTTTACGAAGTATTTTATTTATTATATTAATTTTATATAGATATGTTATTTTTGAGACAATATAAATACATATTTTAATTATATACATTTCGATAAATACAAACATAATTTCAGAAAATTAGTACAAGTAATAGTTTTATTCATTACTTTTATACGACTGTTCGAACGTATTTAACATGTCACGATTGTGTTATCGTTCGCAATGCCATGCAGATGAAACAACGCGATCTTTGCCATATCTTTGTTAAACTGTAAGATTAAGGGATTTTAAGGTGATACTTTAAGCAATAAAATACACAACAGGGTAAATATAATGTTTTATTTTAATAAATGCGATGTATTGAAGTAAGACTATGTTGTTGTTGGAAGCCTGCTCTCCTACTTCAAGCGTATCGTTTTACAGAAAACGTTTAATATCATCTTTAGTTTCCAGTCCCAAGTAAAGACATGTGAAACAGCAAGGGTACAAGTGTGTCTTCCTCTGCATAATATATAATTTTACATGACGTTTGTCATCAGGTATTGCGTTTGATGTTGTCTAGTTTTGGTTTGCAGAGTTGTAAAGAGAGCGAAGAGTAGAAGAGCACGTCAACGAAACGGACCCTTTAACCATATTTACACACAACGTTAGCCGCCTAAAACCAGTAACTTTTATTATCACAGCTCTATTCTTAATAAATACATTTAATTCCTTAAGGATTTGTTATTTTGGGACGGTATGCAAGCGCCCTGATTGTAAGTCATTGTCATTGCAGAGTCATTTGCGACGGTCGCTTGACGACTATTTGAAAAACAATAAATAGATTTTATTTCTTGATTTATCTCTTGCCCGCCATTTTGATCTAATAACATTTTACATTCCTAAGAAACATTCGAATCCGCATTGAACGCAGCAATGCAATGTATTGATATTTGGTCGCGGAGTATTTGTATTTAGTTGAATGAGTTGTTCCCAGGCGGTACTTAGATGGGCCTGCCAATATATTTAAAAGAAAGTACATACATATGTATACAAATACTATATACGTTATTGTAAACGACTAATGTGTTGTTCAGACTCGTCGTGCAACAAGCTCTGCTTCAGGACTCTATCGAAAAGCTTCGAGACATTTAATTATACTGACCGAACCCGACCAGATTATTTAAACTCGTGTCCCTGAGGGCGTTGTACCCACATGCACTGTATACTGTACCATGTGATACTGAATTTTTTTTATGGCATTGGTTGACGGACAAGCATATGGACCACCTGATGGTAAGTGGTCACCAATATATAGTATAACATATAACAATATAGAGTACTGTTATTTCGCGGTAGAATATCTGATGAGTGAGTGGTACCTACCCAGATGGGCTTGCACAAAGCCCTACCACCAAGTGAATTCAGTGATATTTCATTACTAAAAAAGGTTTTTGGAAAATAACAATTACCTTTGCCGATGAAACAATAAGGAAAATCTGTCTAATACAGCACTAATATACTCGCTGAACCGTTGCGAGAGTTTTTTATCAAGATAAGTATTAAAATAGAACAAGATTATCATTATCGTTGTCGAAGATAAAATATTACAAAGTTTTCCAAGATCTTGTTTCTTTACATAATATTTCGCTTATCGACACTTTATTAATAAAAGTTTCAGTCACAGTAATACAAATTAAAAATACGCGTTCACAAAAATCTCATTACAATAGTCAGTCTGCAGTTCGGTGCACAGCCAAAGCCGCGAAAATTTCTTGTTAATTCTCGTCTTTATTCGCGTTATCAGTTCGTACCGTCACGACCAGAGGACGTATTCAGAGGTGTGTAGAAGTGGGTATAACGAGAGTCGGTTCGGGGGCGCGCAATTTCTCTGCATTGTTGACATGCTGCGGAAGCGGCACGCGGCGCGTCTCCGGAATGCAAAGCACCAGCAGCGCCGCCGACCCCGAGCATGCGCCGTATAACATTGCTTGTATGGGAACACTCTGGTGACAAAGGCAACTACTTGTAGTCATTCGTCTCTTTGAAATACTTTTTCAATATAAACATACTTAGTTTGTTTGTTAGTAACGCCTTTAAGAATATGTCAATTCCTACTCACGAGTAGAGGCGTTTGCGGCGCGAGAATGGATCCGAGGCGACCGACGAGCGAGACGGCGGCGAGAGCAGAGGAGCGCACACCCGTCGGAAACAACTCCGTTGTGAACACGTACAGAGAGTTGAAGGCAAAGGTTATCGCCAGTTTGCCCACAAAGAACAGGCCCAGTCCTGTGCCGGCATGTGCTGTTATGAATGAAACTTTACTTTTTCGTACTCATATGAACGCACATACAAATACATCAAACAGATTAACTTACAAGTAAAATATGGAGTTACACAAGATATCCCACACAGCAAAAACGCCACGAATATACTTCGTTTGCGACCAAACCGTTCCAGTGCCATCATGATAAGTAGAGACGCGACGATCTCCATTGCCATGGTAAGTGCGAAGTTGGTGTATTTATCTCCAGACAGGGACACTGAGCTTATGGTAAGTCCATAGTACACGAAGGCAGCGGACACCCAGCACCATGAACACGCTGCGAATCGTAGCATCAGCACACGTGACTTTATTAAGCTCAACCACGGATTCCCTTTAGATTTTACTTCCACTTCGTTTGTTTTTCCTGCGGCCGTCAAAAGATCTTCATCCAAAGTAATCTAGGAGTTAATAGTCGGTACTTAAACTTTACTTATCACTCATCAAAGTATATTATAAGTACAAAGGAACCAATAGGTACGTACTTTATTCCATCGTGCTACTTTACGTATAGCAGCCATAGCACGTTCTGTCCGCCGCGTGGCGTGCAGCCAGCGCGTACTCTCGTCCAATAAAAGCCAATACATTGGTAAAAGTAATGCGGGTGTGTGGATAGTACGAAGTAAATCGCGCCAATAAGGGACGCGGCTTGCAATGAATGCAAACAAGACGCCTCCGAGCCCGTAACCGACACCGGTCGCACACGCAAATGTCGCGCGCAAAGAAGGACGCGCGAGCTCTACCACTAGACCAAAAGTTCATTTGTAAGTGTAAGTGTAAAGCCATTACTATTTCAGGATTGTATATAGAAGCAAATTCAATTGTAATATTAAAACTAATATATATGTATATCAACTTACTCATGACGTAAGCGGCACCATTAAATCCATAGCCGAGTGCGGCCTCGAAGAATTCCATAGTGAGGTATAACTGATAATTTGGCGCAAATGACTTGATAATTCCGAGTGCACCAGCAAACCCGGAAAAGATGCAAAAAGCAGTTCGTCGACCCCAACTGTAAAAGTATTTCAAACCAATAGCGGAAACGTATGTCTTGTATACGGAAATTATAAACAGCTTCTGTCTCCTACCCGTCCGATATGTATCCAGTAAGAATTAACGAAAACGGCAGAGCAGCGTTCCGCACCGTGCCTACCAGCGTCCGCTGCCATTCATTGCACGCCAGACCGAACTGAGGCAAAAATCTTGAGTACAATATTTTGCAGAAACAATATAGAATATTTCCTATTTGTTATAAATTAATTTTTTATCGTCATGTTTATAATTACCAAATTACCTTTACTATGAAATGATTTATGGCAGGACGATGCTCACCCACGTCACATAACTAGACAATTATTACCTCAGCATAGATAGTGTCCATGTTCTCGTACAGGAACGACTTGCACGCCACGGTCGTGTTCAGGTAGTCTTCTCGCGCGCAGCTGAGCTGATCAATTGCCACCGGCTCGTAACGGCGACACGAATCATCAGGTAGTAGTTCCTGAATTGTGTTGTTGTCGAAGTAACTTCCTTGGCCTTCGCACTCCTTTATAAGGCATCTGAGAGAATACACATTGTATGCGTTTTGTTTCCTCACCCGGCCAGCAAATGTTGTTGGTTATGATTTTGTGCTTGTTAAGAAAACGTAGACGACTTGTGTGAAGGCATCAGTCGCAGCGCCACCGCAGGCAAGTGTTGACACTGCGACTGAATGGATTGTTACAAAGTTTGATTATTTTCTTTAGATAAAAGATTCAAAAACGAGGCGTACCGTTTTATAGCATATATTATGTCTAAGAAGCCTAACGGGAGGGGAAATAATTATTAGTTTTGTAACTTTATTATCATTTTGTTTATATTTCTTAGATATTTATAAAGCCAAATCTAGATCGACGCCTTAAAGGTAAAAAGTGCTTTCGTTTATATAGTGCCAGGCAGGCACCACTGAATTTTCATGTGCTTAATAATTTATAATTCATCTCGTGCTCGGCGGTGAAGGAAAACATCGTGAGGAAACCTGTATGTGTCTAATTTCAACGAAATTCTGCCACATGTATATTCTGCCAACCCGCATTGGAGCAGCGTGGTGGAATATACTCCAAACCTTCTCCTCAAAGGGTGGGAAAATTTACAGGCTGCTAATGTTAAAAAAAAAAAACATACAAAACTCTAAAAAGTAACGCCATTATAAATTATTATATCTTTAAATGGTGACTGTCTTGATGTAGCCGATACTACGGTTTTTTTGGAAATAGTATTGGATTCCAAACTTCAGTGGAGTAGTCATTTATCATTCCTGACAGGAAGACTCCGCAGCATACGCGGTTAGAAAAGGTAGACATCTAACTGATATTGATGATTACTTTGGGGTAATGCTGCAGATATTGAATCTGGTTTTTATTTTACAAAAGAGAGCAATCCGGTCTATTTATAATCTTGGAGCTAGATACTCTCTTCGGGATGTTTTTAACAAAGTAGAAATACTCATTGTTGCGTCACAGTATATTTACAACAATATTACGTATATTCACAGTAGCATTGAACACTTTCATAAAATGAGTGACAATCATTGTATGTGCACAAGAAGTAAGGATAAGCTTAGAACGCCAACTTTCCGACTCCGCAAAGTCAATAAATCATTCTTGGGGCAAGGTATCCGCTTCTATAATAAAATACATTTTTAACTTTGCCGTTTCATAGATTCAGGCACATTATTCGATAAAAGATTACATTAATGATAAAAAAGCGTGAAGTTAATGCTCGTTGACTTCCAGGCAGGAGACATAACACACATATATAATTGTATTTAACTAACATGACTGTATATTTAGATATTGAAAAAGAGTAACTACTGAGTTTCTTGCGGTTCTTCTCGGTAGAATCTACATTCCGAACCGGTGGTAGCTTTACTATAAATAGTTTGTTAAATGACGATTCAGAAGTGCTTGTAAAAGCTTACTTGAATAAAGTATATTTTGATTTTGATTTTGATGAATATTGAATATTATAAGCAATCATTTATATACATGAGTTTTCGAACAACTCTTTTTAATAAAGCTAAAATACATATAGCTAAGATGCCGACACGACCACAGTAATTATAATAATAAGTAAATGTTGCTTAAATATATATATATTTCTTCTTTCTTTAACAACACTTTGGCAACAAAAATATCGTATTGATATCCGACGTTATGCTGTGGAAGTAACTAAACTAAACAAGACGAGCTTTATCAACATAAGTCAATATCCAAAAGTTTCTAACCGCGAATGCTGTAAATCTCAGTCTACTCGACAGCCCGACTACTATGTATGATTTCCCCCTATCTACTTGTGCTGCCGAGTGTCGTATTTGAAACGCACACATCAGGTGCTGTCGAGCTGGCGAGTGTCATTTGCCACGCACACACCACTTCCCACCGAATAACAGTAGTGCGTTGTGTCTGTGTGCCGATATCACGAGCGAAAGTAAAGAAACACTGGATGCTTGCTGGGTTTATGATTTGCTTATTGTCAAAAAAAAATCTTTAAAAGATTTTGTATCTAAAGTACTAGTAATAAGTAGGTTGGCGATATTGTTATTAGTAAAATATGTTGCCTACAGCTGTGCAACTGCTTAGAAGGTTAAAAACTTATTCCATCACGCTGTTCCTATCCAGATTGGATGACCCACGGGTATGTTTCCTGTTGATGTTTCCTTAATTACCGCTCACGAGATGAATAATTATGAATACAAACATAAAATTAATAATTAATAATTGTTGTATTTTTCAAATAAAAAATGTACCGATGAATAATTAAAACGTAAAATATTTAAAAGTACATTTCAATGCAAACACATCGTGTTACAAAGCATTATATAGTTATATTCATTAATCTCACCGAAAAGGAACTTGATCAGCTACGAAAACATAACTAAGCGAGTACATGGCGGAAAACAGGTTTGGGATGCATAGAAGAAATAGTGCATAGCGCTGGTAGAGGCCGAAGTGACCCAGCTGCACCAAGGCGTGTTCCAGCGCCTCCGCAGAATCTTGATATGTCTTTTTAGATGGTGCATTGTCTTTTCTGCCGCTTTCGCTTTGGTTATTTATTATTACATCATCAAATTCTTTATAGTTATCGTGTTTAATATTAATGCCAACTTTGCTTGCATCACGCGCATCCTTAGCAACCTCTCCAGTAGCTCTGTTATCGAATATTATGTCATGGTCATCTCGTTGAGTTTCATTCCGATTTTCCTTTTTATTGTCGTTATCCGCTTCGCTACCACTTTCATTGGAGTTATTATTCATTTTCTCAGCATAATTTGAAACACTACACATATTCGGATCACCTTTTACTATTTCACTTCTGTTATCACTTTGTGTCTTTATTATGTTTGAATTGTCAGTCATTGGAATTATATCGTTATTTTTAATGAAAACATCGTCGATTGCACTCGTAAAACGAGCGTCGGGCGCGTCTGTTGCTTTCGCCATAACATAACCGAGACTGACGTCGCTTAGGTGTGAGACATACATACGTCTCAGGTCTCAGCGGCTATCAGTGTTGGCACATATGTGGCGATAACGCTACCTTGTAATTAAATGCAGAAGTTTCTATGAAGTTGCTTAATTTTGTATTACAATATTTTTTACATACAGAATTATAATATTTACAGTGTATAAATATTTTTGGAAAATAACCATGATAATAAAACGAGCTTAACTAGTCATAATAATTTGAAAGAAATGAAATAATTTAATATTCTTCCACAACTTATCGTTAGTGGAGACCACTACGGGTTTAATTAATATGGTAACTCGTTCATACACCAAAATATAAAAAATATATCAACATTTATAGTTGCGTCGGATTTTAAATCGAATACGCACTAGGTACTATAACTTGCATAACTATTTTAAATATCGGCAAACAACGGGTAACGGTATATTTTTGAATCTGTAAGTTTTGTGAACTAAATTGCGTTAACTGTTACATCTACAACAAGGAGTTTGACCCGAAAAGTTGCATTGGTTATAACATAGTCAGAGAGCTATCAATCATATGATGGATAGTAGTTTAATTCTAAGCATCGGGATTGCGATAGACTTATCCACCTCTACTATACCTAGCAGAGCTATGTGCCGGCCTCAGTAGGTAGCATTTAGTATTCTACCGTAAAATCCAGGCCGGCATAGTTCTAGGCACAAGAAATATAATATCTTAGGTTGTTGGCGGCACTTTTTTCTTAATATATTGCATTGTCAATGTTGGAGTGCGGTGATTATCACTAATTTTTGAACATGATGTCCATTTGTTCGCTAATATCCCAAAAAAAATAATACCATTGTACCCTTTTGTTGGTCTCGCAGCTAGCTTATAATGTCTTCGGTCTCAAGGTCCTGGATTTAATACCTGAACCCGTTTAATACAAAGTTATTGAGTTTTCCGGTTGATATATTCTCAGAAGTATCCAGAATTCGGTCTGAAAGTTAGCTCGGTCAACAACAACGATCCTGCAATTCGAAGAGCATTTCGAGCCGCTGGTCTTGCGCTGTTTGGGTCAAGTCCAATTTGCCGACTCAACAGATTTTAAGAAGATATCTCATGAAGTAAGTTAAAACAGCGCGCGAAACATTTCCCCTTGTGTTATTTATATTGCAACGTAAAATATAAGTTCAATTTTATAAGAATTTCTGACTAGGCGTCAGATGCTTAAAATAACTTTTGAATTTCGTTAATTTAGAAAAAATAAATAAACGACGTCGATATTAGTTATTAAAAATATCTGGCAAATCATCTTTAGTGAAAATATAGAAAGTTTAAAAGAATGACGTCAGCAGCCCGTAGAGCCTTGCCTAACCGCCTCGGTAACAATTGGAGTCAAAGCACTTGCTCATAAAAGGTTCATTTATTTTCGTGTGCGTGTTTATTTTTATCGTGGCATACATACATGTACGAGATGTATTTTTAATCGGGCAGTATTCGCCACGTGCGTCCCTACTTCGGTACACTTGAGTATTGAACATACGTAACGTTTAAGGCGAATGGTTAAATAGTTTAATTCCAACTAATGTAAAGAACACTACGCTCTCTTCAGCTTGTTACTTGCAAATGACAAAACACCTACTTGATCTGTACAATTCATGTACCTATAAATATATAAATTTTTTGGGTTATGTATGTATTTACATGAGTTCAACTGAACACAATAGCAGCTGTACTATCAGTCGGCGAGCACGTGGCCGGCGAAGCTTCCGCGAGTGGCAGATGCCGGTCGCCTGCGCGCGCGCCTCTCTAATCCGGATTAAGCTTTATCTCTTATACCTAGAGATCATTTTCAGTCACGCGTGACTATCAGTGAGCGGGTCAACTGTCAAGAAATCGGTTGCCGGTCTCCTTTCGAAGCAGTCCTGACGTACGAAACGGCCAGCGCTCAGTATTACCGCTCGGACCCTCCGGCCGGCGGGACGTGTTCCTCGGTGTCGTGTGATCGCACCAGCGCATCAGAGCGCCGCCGATAACAGAACTTAGAATTGTTAACATCAACTCGCCGTGTTGAGCTTTCGAATTTAAAATCCACGTCTATTTATTCGCTTCTGAAACGTTGACGCATATAACGAAGGCAGGAGAAATTCAAATGGAGATGGAGAAAGAGTGCGTTGCGGGCTGGGGAAGGTGGCAGGCACGCATCGCGGTGTTGCTGGCGCTGCCGGTGATGCTGACTGGCATGTACGGCACCAACTACGTGTTCCTGGCAGCGCGGACGCCGCACAGGTGAGAGCCGTGTTGCTTTATTGTATAAGAGTTTTGTTGAGATATACTACGGAACCTTGTTTATGTTTCATTTCTTTCAGTACCAATTAATTGCTCCTATTTTTATTATTCGAAGTGAACAAGTTATTCAAGTGGTATTTATACTTCTCTACGAGTACATTTATCTTCCAGACGAACTTTAGTGAACCAAAACTATAAACAAATTTAAATATTTCGCATAATTGGCGAATAAATAAAATAAATAATCAATTAAATATTTATCAACATAAACACATACAAATATTCGTCACGTGAACTGACTGCTCGTTATACTATATGTTAATAAAAAATTGTAAACACGGAGCAGTTTCAATCAGTAGCGCATTTTTTTGAAATAACCACAGTAGGTGCGGGTGTAAATAAATGTTAAGAGCACACCTCGCGTGTGAACGCACACAACACGTTTATTATCTGGCAATAGTAATCGCCAATGAAAATCATTGTAATAATAATCGATTAGAAATCAACCGATTAAAATATGTTCGCTATAATACAACGCCTAGCCCGACTCCGGTAGCTGTTCACCGACAAAATCGAAAAAGTGTTCTGAAAACCGAACCAAATCAATTAAAATTCAAAACAAGGCTTGGTCACACGAGGTCCGAGGTATAAATTCAGCCAGTCACTTCCAGCAAGCGCAGACAATCCGTCGGTGCACCAGTTTCTGGTACTGGTACGCTACGTGTGTACCATAAGTACGCAGTACACTAGTCGGGCAGCGTGTCGACTCGGTACTCACCGTCTAATAATAAAAAATACAAGGCTTTGACGCCCACGCAAAATTCACAAGCGAAGCATAGAAGGCAGAATTTGTGTTTGTACTAGTTACTTCGGTCGGCAAGCAATAAAAATAAATAAACTATGTAATATTTCTCAAACAAAATATCTCATCACAAACTTGAAGCGAAATTTGAGCGAATGAGTAGCAGTGAGCCAGTGTAATTTAATTAATAAATAATATTACATTTTACAGTGGGATGTGGCGCACTGACGGTCTAAGTCTAAATATACATTATTCAAGTAGGCTTTTACAAGATCTTTTGAATCATCATTTTATACAACTATATTAAAAGTAAAGCTACCACCGGTTCGGAATGTAGATTCTATCGGGAAGAACGGGCAAGAAACTCAGTAGTTACAGAGTTTTAATACAAAGTCATGTTAGGTAATTTCAATCATCTGTAAATATATATAATCTTGTGTTAAATAATACCTTTGCCTTATTTATTAATGTCTGCGTCTGGTGGCTTATTATGTAATATATATATTGGTACATACAATACATTGAAACGGAGCTAATTAAATAGAACTGAATAGAACCGCTTGCGAGTAGTCGCGGTGATATCAGCCTTATAGTTATTGCCCTTTCCTCACCGCTCCGCTGCATTACATTCTGTGAGAGATCATGAATAGTTGTACCTAGGAAAATATATTATACAGTTTGAATCGTTTTCATTAATTTTAATTAATTATTTTGAACATAAATACCGACTATTGTATATGCAACCTAATGGTCACGATAGATACCCTACTCATGTATATTACCACTGTAAGAAATATATTTATAGTAATATATATACATATATTTTGAAATTTATTTTAAAGAGGGCTTTTTCTTCAAGAAAATACCACCGTCGTAGTACTTACAGAACATTAAACTTAATACATCAAAGTGCCAAACCGACAACCATGTAGTAATTCCTTACGGATTGGCTCTCTCACCATTCGAACCTTAGCGTAGTAATTGTTGAGCGACTCGTTTCTATCAATGTCGACTTGCAGAAAGTTCAAGTCCAAATTATGTTTCTGTCAGAAGCATTTATTGGTTAGAGATGGTCAAAAATGTATACCTTTCTGACGAAATACCACCGATCTGGGAGTATTTTAGGTTTACAAAGTCAAAAAAGTCAAAAATCTTTATTCAATATAGAAGTGTTTACACTTGCTTATTGATAGTCAAAAATCTACCACCGGTTCGGTATTTATCCTCAGAGCTGAGAAGAACCGGCGAAAGAAACTCAGCGGGATATATATATATATTTTTATCATTTTGCATGTACAATGATAATTATATTTTAGTTATTTGAAACAGCGTGGAGGCTATCCTCTCATTCCCAAGCTGTGTATCTATGAGTCATTCGTTTTATTCGAGTAGTTCACATAGAAATGTTCTTCTAAATTATCGATTTTTTAATTTATTTAATACAATATTTTTATTTTTAATTAACGACTTCTAATTAGAACGTTTTTGATTTTTATGTTTTGGAATCTTATTGCGTACCTGAAAGCCATTTTCACGAACCTGTGTGCACAGCGTAACAAGTTGATAGTTATATTAGGTCTGCTCGATCTGAAAGCAATCGCGGATTATCATGTCGTTCTGATATCACAAGCTCTTTGTTATATATTTTGCACAGCGAGTAATTGAATTAGAGATGAATAGGGAATACAGAAACGTAATCCAGTTAAGAATGATGTGTTGTTGCTGATGACACTGAAGTCGGCGTGTTGATGTATCGAGCGACAGCGGGGTCGGGTGACAACACATACATTGTTATCTACACTAGTCTAATTCAGATAATCCATCAAAGACGCTGCTTTTAGAGCGATGGTCTTATCGCGTCGGTGAAGTGCGCACTCGACCCGAGCTGGAGACAACGTGCTCGCGAAATTGACAATTAAACATTACGATACTGTTCATTCGAATTTACTTTCAGTTGCTTCGTCGGTGTTTTAATGTATATTTTAATTTTTACGAGCTATAGTGGAGATATCGTCCACGGCAGCTTTTATAGTATAAAACCGGAATATTTAGGAAACTATAATTTTAATTTTATTTATAAAAAAAATCGATTCGATGTAGAAAAAAAGTTCATTAGTTTTCTATGTTGTCTTGGGTCTGGGTGTATGTGGTACCGTCGTTTCTTCTGATTTTCCATACAACAAGTGCTTTAGCTACTTACATTGGGATCAGAATAATGTATGTGATGTTGTCCAATATTTATTATTTATTTATATGATTGCGCAAATGATAGGCTTTATATTTATATCTATCTATACAGCTATATAAATCGGTAGAGTCTGTCTGTATACAAAATTTTTGGAGCGAGTTTTTTTGAACGACAGTTGAGGCCGAGTCAGAGGCCGATTAAGTTTGTCATGATAATTAAATTTCTTTTTTAATTTGGTGTTCCTGTTGTTAATTTTATTATTTTCATAATTCATTATTATTTTATTATCTTATATGTTCAATGAATATTTTCAAAATAAAAAAGTATGGCTCTCATTTATAATAATAATAATAATTATTATAAATAACTAATTTTAAATAAATTTTAAAACACTCAACGCAGCAGGCAGGTAACAGCTAGTAGTAAATAAAAGTGTTCCAGTTATCAATCGGGATAGATTGTATGTACGCTCTAATCTCTGGAATCAATGGATTAAAATAATAATACATTGCACTAGATAGCAAGTTAGGTAAATATGCATTCTTATATACTATTCAACACATTCTATAGCACGGAGCTACGCTCCATCTAAATATACATAAATTGCATTGCAATCCAATTTAAATGCGAGTGAAGCCGCGCGGCAATACTAAGAATAATAATCAATGGCATCTTACCCACAATAACAACGCACCAAATAATAAATTCGTTAACGACTAATTATATATAAAAAACTAACTGTAACTACTGTACATTATATTACAATTTGTTTATATCCCGCGCTATAAAAAACCGGGTCAAAGATCAACCATCAACCAAGCAATCTTTGGGTAAGATCGACGTACTTTAACCGCTGGGTCATCTCAGAGATCGTCTCTATCATAATATTGTAGACACTACATAATATTGTCCACGCTCAGGAAAATATCATCCAGCAAAATAATTAAAACCAATTGATCGTTAACACGACTCGATCCGATGACACGACCGCAGAGGAATCAGCACAAGACCAACGGCTTTTCATGCTTTCCGAGGCACGGGAGATGAGTGTGGCAGCACTGCCCACTGAATAAATGCTAGCTGCTAATGAATATTGTTTAACAGATCTCAATCCCTTTTATTGATTTGACCCGGCAATCGAACCCAGGACCTCCGGATCTCCATTCTTATAACCTAACCTAACCACTACACGACTCCGAATTTAATTCGATAATTACTTGTATGAGATAGGATATTCATTAATTAAAATCCTGTTCGTACTGTACGTACTGTGCGTGCTGTGCGTGTTACACCATCCGTAGCCCATTATCGTATTAATTGTATCGCTTGTTTATAAGACTAGTAACGATTAGTGCGAATGTTAATGTGTACCTGCGTCGCAGGGCGTATCGCGCGTGTAGAGCGACACGATGGCGGACACGTGGGAATAACATTAGCGATTAATTATTATGTTAATAACGTACACACGTTTTACAATGTTTGATAATTAAATCTATTATGAAACCGCAACGCAATTGATATCCTCAGCGAGTAAATATGATAAACATATAAAACCTCCTATGCCAGCTACGTCTCGGCGGTGGAATAAGCTCGTGTCTGTCCTTGGGATTGTTTGTTTAAGTTGAAATGACTAACGTTTAGGAATTGATACAGTTTTCGTAATTTTTTTTAAATTTAATTTACAACGCTCACGGCTCACAGTTGCCCGTGCCTTTTTTACACTACTACTTTTATACCTTTTCTCGTTTTATATTTTATATTTTTACTGAACATCAGCAGATATTCGCTGGATTTCAAGCTTGTCGTCTTCTTCTGGCCCACCCTGACTGTTTTTTTTTCATTTTAAAATGATATATACATAATCCATAATAAATAATATATAAGTAATTATTTTAATCCTATTTGCTGCAATCCAACGGGCCCTGCTCCACGCTCGTTCAGGGAGAGTACAGCCTGGGCGAATCTGATGTCTTGAGGCTGTGCTCTAGGATGGTCCTTTCAGAAGAACCCGCCGCTCGACCGATGAATCTGCCGATAGCGTCGCCACCATCGTCCGGTAAAAAACACAGGTTTTAGTGTGTCTAGTGATTGCCACAACTGCGTAAGGAACGTCTTCGTGTATACGGAGTCTCACATTCTTCGACTGGACTAAGATAACGTCGCTGTAGGTCTGTCCCTGAGATTCGTCGATGGTCATGACGCTTGACCCTTCACCTTTTCCGTATCCCTGGTCCATCAGGAATTTCTTTTCCTCCTGCATATGGACCAGATATACAGTTTTGGTTTAGTCGGATAGTATGTTGACGTCAGTGAATATCTTCATTTTGAGAGAGTGGACGATGGGGCTTGCGGAATAGATGCTATGGTAGATCTAGCTAATGGCGTATGCGACGTCCAGGGGGTTTCGGTGCGTACAGGATAACTCACGGGTGATGTTTGTTGTCAGGCTTGGCCGGCAATACTGAGGTACTTCGTCTTCTCTAGCCATTAATGTACGAAGTTTTCGTACATTAATGGCTAGAGAGGCACCGAGACGGATTGAACCGACTGTAGATATGTGTACACATCGTACTGTACGCAGACAAACATGTGAGATAGTGCGACTCTTCTCTGACAGTACGATGTTGAAAGTAACTAAATGGCACATGCACATACACTCGTCAGGCAGTCAACGTTAATGGCGATAGTTGCACCAAAGTCCAAGAGTAGACTTAAAGACTGCCATCATGGTAGCGCAGCGTGGTCAAGTGACAGCGCGTTGAACTTTCTTTAAAAAAGTCACAGTCAAGAAGAAGATGTAAACAATGGAAGAGACAAAGACATCCCGTGATATGGAATTGTACACATTTCTTTATATATATATATATATATATATATATATATATATATTTAATCATTATATAAAACTTATAGAAGATTACTGAAATAAACTGAACGCTCGCGCAAGGCATGGGAAAAAAATTTGGCGCCCACAATATGTCAATAAAAATGTATAACGTTGCATATTATAAAGATTCGATTTCATCATATCGATCGAGTACATTTAAGTGAGAAAAGTATATAGAAGTCAACGAGGTAACAATAAAATAAGGTAATAAAAGCACCAAAGTGAGAGACAGCGTCGTAGGTAACTCAGTGGAGGTAAACATACACTCGACTCGTGTATTATTTGAGAAAGTCGTGAGCAATTTACTAAGAAGAACTTCGCCGAAAAATGCTTCAAATAACTCATATATACAAACGAAAACAAAAAAAAATCCTTTTTAGTTTTCGAAAAACAAATATTGATCATATAGTTGGAACATTAAGATAATCCGGGAATTCGAAGTGCTACCGAGCTTTCACAACGGAAGTGGTGTCGAATCTTGTGTGTATTATTAATTTGTAAAGCAGCTCAATAAAATGAAAGTGTTCATCGCAAATGTGAGCAGCGGAGACTCAGATACTAATACGAACAGGTGGTATTTACATATAAGTAAAGTGTCGCGGCGTGGAGTGGTCTCGTGCAGGCCAGGGGCGACTGCTTAGAAATGTAGGATATTATTAATTATTCAGCGAGTGTCCTTTTAAGAAATTCAAATTATACAACTCGGGTATAGGATACTTAATATTCTCATATGTACGATACTTCAGCTTAAGGATTTCATTATGGTTTCTACGAGTGAGCCGCGTCCGCGTGTGCGTCACGATGTTCAGCAAACGTACTTGAAAAAAAAAACACCGAGATTATCAGACATTATTTGCTACCGCCCCTCGCTAATGAAGAAATATGTATAGTCGTGCGTTTCTCTATTTATTTATGTGTCTGTTCTACATGAAGCCCGTATACATCGTTCACTGTTTTGTTTTCCTGCGCCGTGTTACCGCACCCTGTGACTGCTGCGGTATTCAACAATGCGCCACATGTATGTTAATTACGCATTTGTACGTTCTTCTGTATTGACACGTTCGCGGCTAAACGTATACTTAACGAATACGGTGCCGTGTGTAAAATTTACTCATTGAAGGTCGCAAATGGCAGATCACAGTGAAGCGGGACCGATGGTTCATGGGGCACGCTAGTCCGAGAGTGGAGTGTTGACTTCAATAAAATGTTAACAATTTACAATTGGCCGGAAAGCTTGATTGTCGTTAGCGCCGATGAAACCGCGCGAAGCAACTACTCACTACACATATAAAGTACGCTATGATCCAGAGTCGAGTAATGTTGGCCAATGTGTCGGTAAATAGACAGTCTGGATTGGGTAACGTGCGGTCGTTGTTCTCGTGTTGTTTTTGTCAATCCCAGCGATTGCTAGACGATGAAAAGCCTTAAATAAACACGATTTAACAGAGACGTACTCGTAAACACTCATTTAACCTTTATTGACCTTTTTTGGGTCAGAGATATGATAATAAATAAGCAATAACTGAAGAGGATTATCATGATAAGAGCGCTCGCGCCCGACTCTCGGCGGCCCCGTGACCCGGCGGTCAGCGCGCCGGCAGCCGGCGAGTGTCGGAGATAGAGGCGGAAACCTCTCTCACGGCTCATTATTTATGTGTGAACCGCGAAACGCGAGCAACGTCCGTTTACACGTAGTGATCCAAATGTATGTATATCATATTACTCTGCGAATCAAGAAACGTATGTTATCGTAATAAGAATAACGTGTATTCACGACATCACGTGCGTAGGAGTTCGTACTGATACTTCCTTGTTTTTAATTTACATGTCTGAAAATAAGTAAAGTTGACGCTTGACGCCTGACGCTCTACATATGCGCGAGCGATTCAATGAGTCGGGAACTCTCTGTAACATAATTGATGCTCATATAATACGCTCTTATTTGGCTCTCTGTGAGATACGCTTGTGGTTACTATGTTATATATGGTAATATGTTATCTCTTTACCGCTGAATAAATAAATAGCTGTACGTACGATAAGTTTAATGTTACTTTCGGTAGTAAAGCCGACCAGTCTGGCGGCCGGTGGGTGCGGTGGGTGCGGTGTGAGCGTCGCAGCGCGGACGCAGCTCTCTCTCACGTGACGCGAAAACGCAACATGTGCGACGTGCGTGAACGCGACGCGAACCGAAATAAAATGCGCGGGCGGACCGGTCGGGCGACTGATCGAGCGATTGGTCGTAATGTTTTTATTACATCTTTTGTTTTCACTATTTTATGAACGATTTTATTTTAATTTTTCATAAATTGTAAACAAACTATTAGTGTGAAGTTTTGTGTGATAAACTATCTACTTAGTAGATATTAGTATCAAGTTATTACATTAGCAATCGATGTTGCCTACATTATTGCAGTCAAATTATCATTATACCAGTCGTCAAAGTTTAATGAGTAATTTCAATGTTATCAATTGGCGTAAGACGCGTGTTAATAGCACTTCCAGTATTTACTATTCCGCGATGTTGACAATTGCCTACCGCGCCGCCGCGCTGGCCGCTCCCACACGCGCGACACCACTACATAGATACCGAGTGACAAATAACACACAAATACACAATTACATGAATCATTCGTGGAGCAAACAACTTTAAAGTAAAAAGTTCAATTAATACTATCGGTAAAAAATAACAGTATCTGACCAAAGGAAATATTAGTCCCAGTGTTACGTTGAATTATAAGAAAACACTAAATCTTAGAAGATGACGAAAACTAAAAAATAAAAAAATAATGTATGTAGTAGAGTAGAACCACCGCGCTTCAATTCTCAATCTATTCCGTTAAAGTGGCACTTAATGCCTTAACAACTTGTGTGGTAGTCGAAAAGCAACCCAGAAAAGGTATTCCCGAGCGAAATCGGACAAAACAGCGCCGTAGAGATCGGCAAACGTAAAGTCGAAGAGATGATAAAAAAATGTTCTGTTTTGTAACGTTTCCGCGGACTTTGGTTTAGGTACCTAATTATTGTGACACGTTCACACGGCGTGCCTCGCGCGCCCGTCGGGTACATTATGCTAAGCTTTCGCAATTGTTGTTTGTTTATATTAAGTGGCTCTGTCGCAAACAGCGGATAAAGAATATTGCTACTTATATTATCTTAGAAGTGACATACTAGCTGAGTTGTTTTTTGTTTTCATTAAATAGAACCATTTATTTAAAAACCTGCAATGTTATTATTTATGATTATCAAACATTGTGATTGAGACAACGTAGCTATACATTTAGATGTAGAATCTTATCAATTCCTGATGCCCGTCCAACACTCTACAACAAATGGTAGAAGACGAGAGGTGTCTCATCTCGATGGATAGATGAAACTTTAACAAACATTTGTTCTACATATATATGTACCGTTTATCATTTACATATACTAAATGGTTATGCATATAAAATTATTTGGTATATCTATACGTATGTTGACGTAATCATATATTACTGCTGCCAATGAACTCACGTATACAAAAAATAACATCTGTAAAGGTTTCACTGATGGAATCGGTCTGCTCTCCTTTTGAGAAGGTTTGTAACTTATTGTGCGCTACGCGACTCAAATGGATTTGTGGATATGTTGCAGTCAAGTGGTTAAATTTGCGATTTAATGAAACGCCTGGACACTTTACTTAACGGTGCCGTTCAACTAGCAGCCAGAGTGACATCATTAAAATTAAAACAAAGCAGTTGACTGAGAAAAATATGCATTGTGCAGAATTTCATCGAACACTAATTAGGCATGTGCAAATACAGTGCTGGTTGCAGGGTTTGAACCCGCAGTCTTTGGTTCTGATTAACTGATTCTAGCATTTATTTTTCAAGATTTCAATGAACTTTATTTTAAACGTTACAATCAGACTGCGCCGTTGGTTGACATAAAATAAACGTACTACAATGATAGCTTTGGAATATCCTCGTTCGACACAGTACCAGAATGCTTCTGTTTTTGTTCGAACAAAGAATGTGTCACTATAATTATGTTTATCAAGTACTCGTTACGGTTGAAGGTTTTCGCGCACCTTTTTATTGTAATGGAATATTCCGACATCCTTCGAGCGTAAAGTAATCTGTGCGTCGGTTCCAATTCATTGAGCGACTGATGGTTTTTTTCAAACCCTACGGTACAGTAGAGCGCTATATTTATTATGAGCTCTGTGAGCACTTTCGCCGCTTAGCTTGTCCATGAGACAAAAAGAGACAAAAAGAGAGGAAAAACCATTCTATAATCTTTAAGTGATGATGACGTCATATATTTAAGAAAGGCAACATATCTTAAGAAAATGAATTTTTAAAATTAAAAACATTATTGTTAGCGTTAATGTTTCAGGAAATGGATATTGCAGCACTGAAGTATTGTGATAATGTATCCTCACTAAATATGAGCCGGCATATGCTGGAGACGGTAGTCACCGGTCTCCAGCATATGCCGGCTCTGTGGTACTGTTGGTGGTACTGTTGGTGAAGTTGGCTTGTACGGAGTCCCGTACAAGCCAACTTCACCAACAGTACCACTCGCCGGACACCGACAGTCGACACACGCAACAAATTGTCGTAATGCCAATAAGCCGGTTTTAGTTGTTTCCTTCATGAACTTGTTTCTTTTTTTTCGAGATGGGTATCAGGTGTCAGCCTCTCTTATTCGTATAGCCATTCATTATATTATTACACCGAAGAGCGTCGACCGCTTCCTGACCAATCTTAGCCATACATTTTTTATAATTGTATGCTCACCGAAGGTTCGCCAATGAATGTCCTGAGGACTGAGACGATGAATGTAAATAGACATTCGTAATATAAATGTCCATATTTGGGCAGCGTTCGCTTATTTGGCAATAAGACGGGTGTGTGAAACTCTCTGAGCACCCATAAAAGTGTAAACAAACCAGTTCGCTGGTGTCCACCGCCGGCACCAGTAGTTAGACAAGTCCGTCGGTATGTATGCTATTAGTATATTTATAGCGCGGCTCTAAGAATATTTTTATCTTACCTGTTTAGGGATTGGTATATAAGGAGGCAATTGGCGCCTCGGCAGCGTTGTTTGGGTTGTGACAGTAGGTACCCTACTTGGTATTTAAGGAATCGGGAAGTTATATCGAAGCTCAAAGCGCACTATGTCTGTGTAAAGTGTGCTGAGGTGTTAATTTAAACATATTTCTTATGTTACAGAGGCAAAATACAAAATGCTCAATATAAACATAGTCTGCGTACGCACACGTAACGCGGTCACCACTGCTTGGGTTTTATTGCTACTCGCCATCGTTGTCACTTAGTACATATACATAAACTAACCGCATCGTAATAAAAAGACAATAATTAATTATCTAAGCCATACGATGTATTGAGGAGTTATTGTTAGATCGCCTCGTATCGTTTTATTATTCTGTAAAAAATCACTTCGCATCTCACTCGCGACATACTACGCGCTATATCAATGCGTGTATTGTCTTAATGTTACAACTTCATGATCGTATTCCGCTATTACTTTCGAGTTTGTTACAGAGTAGCTAGCAAGCGACAACTTGCTAGCTATTCTGTAACGTTACGATTATTCGCGTTCCTAACGGGTAACAATTTTACATTAAATACCTATTGTCATCTTTAGCATGACTCGAAAGTGCTTGATTGATTGATTGATTCTGCTTTTTTAAATAAAATAACACTGACTAATGTACACACCAATTAAATGATGACGTTCAGATCTACATAGTAATTACTTTTTTAGGTGATCTCGTAATATCGAATATTTATATAAATATCTTCATATTATTTTGGAAAATTAAATAGTGATCTAATTTAGGGCAAAACATAAGATCAATACTTTATTGCGGAGCTGTTTGCGTCAGCATAAAACAACGTTCGAATGAAAATTTAACAAGTTGAAGTTGAAGTGTTGGATTAGCTGAGGCCCCCATTCGGTGGAGGCCTTTTCGACCGTTCCGTTTCGTTTCATTTTTGGATTGTATTTATATTTAGGTCCAGTTATGATATTCAAGATACGATTCGTAACTACGTCCTTTTAACGGCTCTTTAATTGTAACCCAAAAACAATCGGCTACGGATGCAGAATTTATTTTTTTCCTAGTCTTATAGTTGTAGTAATGTTTATATAAAGTTTAGTCTTAGTTAATGCGAGAAGATACTGTAGGTAGCGGTTCCAAGGTACAGCTGAGATTTTTTATCAACGTAAGCGATATGACTAAGCACATTACTTTACATTTCAAGATGTAATATACCTATAGCTTAAAAAACTTACATGTATTTACTTGTTTCGTGTAATTTGTATGTTGACGAAACTCCATCTGTATTAACAAGAACGGCTTTGAGAATTATAATATATTCCTCAATCCACCGTCCATTGGATCGTCAGCTACAACTTCTGCACGGATCTAGCCACACTTAGGTACTTAAATTTGATCATGATTCATCTGTAAAAAATATGTGTTTACCAAATGATGTTTGTCCTTGTATGTATATACACACGTTTCCATACTTGATTGTAAACAGTAGTCATATAACGAAATGTAGTTAAACCGGTTGTCCTCTGGACGAAGTAAAGTCCATTGGCGTTTATTGTAAGAACAACATAAGGCAGTTCAATAATAAGTACGTATAATGAAACTAAATTAGAAGCGAGTTTTATTTTAAAAGGTAAAGTTTGGAATCACTGAACGTTGGAATAATAAGGCTTCAAAATGAGTCTTGCGCCTTACGCACGGTCCGAGTAATAGGATACAGCTTTTACGTGGATCGTAAGGAGAAGTTATTTCTGCTGAGCGAATCAATATTAAGCACTTCTATTATTATTATCTACAACATCAAAAATATAAATTTTCATACTGGTCTACAAAAATATGAAAATCTTATTTAAGGAGATTGTTACAAGTACCTTTGAATTTTAATTTTACAAGATTAAATTAAATTATTTAAGTTGAATTAACCATTGGTTCGGAAAGTAGATACACCACTTGACACATTCACACGCCACAATTCACAATTTACTTACCAAAAAAAAAAACTTAGAATTTACCAAACGTACTAAAAAAATAAGGATCATCGATAAGATTATTTAATGTATATTTTTTAAATATTTGAAAGATTTTCGCCCCGCCTGTTAAACCAACATACATATATATTGTACTTGGTAGACGTCGCGGTGACCGTTAGCAGGCTTTATTATAGTATGAAATTAAAGCCGCCGCAGCAGCTAAGCAATTGATTGGTAAATATAGAATCGCTAAAAATATCCCTGGGAAAGTTAGTCACGTGACAGCGTGGACCAGTTGCGGGCAAAAAACGGATCATGTGCTCGTAGGCGTCGGAGTCCTAGATCCGTAAGTAAATTGGTGATTCATCGATTGTATCAGCTACAAATTATTGCAGCAAATACATGCTTGCGAGGCGGTGATACTTGACAAGAGATGAACTCATTCTTTTTCAAGCTCAGATTAAGAGACGCTTAAAAGTGCTTCTAAAAACCTTTTCCAATAAAGTTTATTTTGATTGCGACCCAAAATTGGTGAAAATTATTTTACTTTCGTTGCAAAAAAACCTCTTACTTAGTACGTGATTTTATAAAACATAGCAGGTATCTACTGCAAGTATTACCAAAAGTTTGGCACCAATTCTTTATTCTCGAGTCTCGACTAGATCTATGAGGTTGTGTGAGAATTAGCAATTATTTTAATAAATAAAGATGAACTCTATTTTACCTGATATGTTATATTAATAATCTATAAGCTGACATTAGCATTTCAATTAAACTATGCATGACCGCGACTACGGTTAGGTAAGGTTATGTGATGAGGGCGATCGTCCAGGACTGCTGGAGGTAAAGCGAGTCTAGGCTCTAGCCCAGTGAGCCTTGATTAGAAGATGGGAGGAGGACCTGGGGTCCTCCTCGGCAGGCCTGGCGACAGTGGAGGCTATCCGTCCTCACTTGAGTCGCTGGGTGGAACGAAGACACAGCACACTCTCATTCAGGCTGACGCAGGTGCTTACCGGGCACGGCTGCTTCGGTAGGTATCTGCACCGGATAGCGAGGCGAGAGATGACACCCTCCTGCCACATGCGCGCGCCACACGCCTTCGGACACGGCCCGCCACACCCTGATTGAGTGTACCGCATGGGGGCCTCAGCGCCATTCCCTGGCGGCCATTGTAGGTGGAGACCTCTCGCTGCCGAGCGTGAGAAACGCTCTTGTTCTATGAAAACGTGATGACAAAGAAGGAGACCGCGGAGCGGGAGCGTAGTGCTGCCGACCCGCTTCGCCAAAGAAGATTCGCGTCTTCGTTATGGAAACCTTCTCCTCCCGCCATAAGTCTCCCTGGGGCTAGGGGTCTCTGTACCCCAAGAACCCCCTAGGAATTGGAGGCCCACAGAGTTGGGCCTACCGTCAGGACGTCACAGTAGTATGCGCAAGCGATCCCGTGACGTATCCCAAAAACACGGAGTGCCGGCGGCGAGACCCACATACGAATTTTTTGCTGGAAACGCGTCATGCGTTGTTCCAGCAAAAAATAAAAATAAAGGTTATATGATGAGTACTGATAATGTCAGTTTATACCTCTTCTAAATATGCATCCGCCTTTCTCTTTGCACAAAAGACTGTTATCATTGATTATTTAATAAGTCCATGCGGTTCGGTCAATTTGATCCCACACTAACAGTGCTACAATTATTCTTCGTAATTAAGAGCCGTCGGAAAGTAACTCAATCGCATATTAATTTTGTTTCTTCAGGTGCCACATCCCAGAATGTGAAGACAACAGCACACTGTCGGGGCCGGTACCGGCAGACGCGTGGTCACCGTCCTGGTCCACGTGGGCGCTGCCGCCGGACTCCGAGTGCCATCGCCGCCCCACCCTGGACGGAGTCTGCAGCGAAGCGGGCTTTGATAACACCACCACACTGGACTGCGAAGACTTTGTCTATCAGCATCACAGCAGTATCATGTCTGAGGTTAATATCATAATTGATTTGTGTTGCGTAAATAATGCGAGCTGTTTTGTGTTTAAAGGGATAATTCCTATCATCATTACATTAAAATATATTACATAAATATATTTACTACTAATTTAATACGTGACTCAGTAGCAACTATAACAAATAAACAGTGCAGTAATGATTCACGAACGGGCAGTCTGGCTAGACTGCTCGGATTTCAGATGATCGCCAGAGCGCTAAGCTACAATATTGTCTCGTATCAAGAAACCACAACATTCCACATTATTTAAAATTAACTTTAATGTGACTTCACATACATTATGTTTTTATATCACATAATTAAAACTGTAACAGTACAATCACAATAATGTTATTTTACTTGTATGTTCTAGTTCGGTCTAGCGTGCCAGGAGTGGAAGCGTACGCTCGTGGGCACGGTCCACAACGTCGGGATGCTCGTCTCTCTTCCAATAATGGGATACGTCTCCGACAGGTAACATTTAAATCATTCATTTAAAAGTAATAATTACGTTTTAGATAGTTTTAATAATGTATCTAAGTGTATTTAGTAACTTGATTACCTGAATATACGTGTAATAATCCTGTTAGTATTATACCAATAATTATTATGCAAATGGATAGCTATTACAAACGAGTAAACTGCATAATGCTAAGCCTCAGTACAAGTCATGGCTGGCAACATAATTACACTATTTAGGACATGGAAATGTAACCAGCTATTTTAGGACTTGAATGTGAACGACCTAGATCATAACCCCGTTGTCGCCAGTCGACTGTTTAAACCTAATACATCACAAATATATCGAGAGACCGAGTTCGTATACCACACATATACTAGAGCTATATCCGTTAATCACCTCTATTCTTAGATGAACCGACCAAGATTTGGTACTAATACGTTGAGATATATTTAAAGATTTTTTGATGAACTTTTTAAGAGTTTCTAAGAATCTGTTTTCGTTACATAGTGGTTTATATATTATTATATAATTGTAGATGGGGCCGTCGAACAGCATTGGTGACGAGTGGCACGGGCGCGGGACTGGTAGGGCTCTGCAAGTCCTTCGCTGGCTCGTATCCTACTTACTTGGCGGCTGAGTTTTTCGAGACTGTACTCGGAGCTAGTGTGTATCCTGCGGCATTCGTACTTAGTAAGTTTATACTTATTATCTTAGCTTTAACAAGTTCCCAGTTCACACCGCAGACATAGTAATTAAACAGTAACTATGTGTCATTTGTGTCTCTCGGCTCAAGGAAATGTTTAAGTTTTTCTCATACATATTTATAGCATTATTGTTTACATTTTATATTGTTGGATTGAAATTATCATTTCTTATGACTGCGTAGGTTTGTACCGTTGAATGAATTAACAAACGTTTGTTTTAGTGATCGAGTGGCTGGGGGTTGAACAAAGAATATTGGCCAGCTTACTACTCGGCATTCCATTATCTGCGGGAGCGGCGATGCTGGCTCTGCTGGACTATTTGACCGGTTATTGGCGCACATGGGCGCGCATTGCCTATCCCCCATCTTTTCTGCTGTTGCTTTACCCTTGGATCCTACCTGAAAGTATTAGGTGGCTCGTGGCAGGTGGAAAAGTTAACGAGGCTGTTCGGGTCATAAAACAAGCAGCGAAAGCGAACAGAGTCACCATTCCCGACGACACTTTAGACAAAATGCTTTCGAAAGACCAAGTTACAGATAAAGTGGAGGCTATTGTTCAAGAGGAGAGCTTATTCAAGGCTTTTATTAAGTAAGTTATTCGTTTGCTACGACGAAAGAACCCTTTTAATTAATTTTTTTACAATTTCATAATTTTAATAATGACAATGTATTTCATAAACGAATAAAAATTAAAGATAGCTCGTTACCAACCCACACCGCGTGGAACGATGGCGTCAAAGCATTTCGCCGCGAAATCGTAATACCAATTCTTTGGGTGAAAATGATTAAACCCTTCTATCTCTAGTAGAAGCATCTTATACATAAGGTTTATATATTTACATATACTCGTATATATTAGTATTGCAGTAGTAATTGCAATACAACACTATGGTTGCAGTGTGAAACATGTAATTTATAATGAGAGGAATATTTACTATAATTGCCGTGACAGATGTTGTAATACGTCAAGCGTCCTAAAATAGAGGAGAATATTCTCTATTATATATCTTCAGAGGACCCCAGTCTATCGTTATGCGAAAACATTTATAGTCTACAAGAGCATCGTTCTTAAGAGGGTGTCGCATGTAACCGGTGCCTTTATTTCATTAAGGATGTGTAAATAAATAAATGTAATTGCTTGCAAGCATTCTATAAATTGCAGGAACTAATCGTTACCTCAATGAACAGATACAGCGCGTTGCGGAGAAGATTGCTCGTTTGCTTCGCATGGTGGACGTGTGCGGTGTTCGTGTTTTACGGGCTCGCAGTGCGTGCGCACGCGCTGGCGGGATCAGCGCACGCTAACTACGCCCTGTTGGCCGCCGCGGAGTTACCAGCGCTTGTCTTGAACACGCTGTTGCTGGACCGCGCTGGCCGCCGGCCTCTGCTCACTGCGGCCTTCCTCCTCACCGCCGTCGCCCTCATCGCTATTCCCTGTTTGCCTGATCGTAAGTAGTGTCTTTTATACAAAATATTTTTTATCGTTAGTCATTTAAAAGCTAATGATATTTATTTTAAGCAAAATAACTTTTACGTTAGTGGAATAATTGAACAGTAAAAAATACTTTGTTGCAGAAAACAGTGGATTGGGTACGGCGCTCTTCCTTGCGGGTAAGATGGGTGCGACGATGGCCCTGAACGCCCTGTACGTGTACACCGCCGAGCTGTTCCCGACGCGCGCGCGACAGCGCCTGCTCGCCGCGTGCTCCACGTGCGGCCGCGTCGGAGCCATCCTCGCGCCGCAGACACCGCTGTTGGTAAGGATTTGTGCTCGTGATGTGGCTATGATAATAGCCATGTTTGAATCGAAAATAATAAATAATTAATTTAAATTCACTATCCAGGCTGCGTACGGGACATGGGTGCCGACGACGCTGTTGGGTGCGTTGCCGCTGCTCAGCGCGGCGCTGACGCGGCTGGTGCCGGACACGCTGGGCCGGCGTCTCCCCGACTCTTTCGCCGACCTGGACTCCTCGTCCTCCGACATTTCCGCCTCCACTGCTCTGCCCTAGCCCTAGCCGTCGCTCGACTCCATTGATCTCAACTAGAATAGTTATGTTAGGGTCAACGGGTTAATGACATTCAGCGTTGTGATAGCATCACAAGTACGGAACGAAGGATGTCTCTGTGCTCCCCGTGTACGTGTGCGCCTGTGTGCGTTAGCGGCCACATTGACATGAGCTTTGCGTTTGATAATACATAAAGACACAGAGTGATTGTTTACCATCTTATCACTAGACCGAGTCTCAGCAACTGAGATCGGTATTTGCTATTGCAAACAAATACCAAGCTTCACGCCGTCTCGAATATCTAAACTTAAGAAGCGTAGATTATATTTAATTGTTATTAATCACGTGCTGTACGTGTGTGTGTGCCTCCAGCGATACCATGTTTTATGTAAATAATTTCTAAAATACTTACGATTAAGATAAAGTTTTATAATTTTATAAGAATTAAAACTAGAAGTAAGATAACAAGTCTAAAATGACAATAAAATTATTACGATAAGATCGCAATAATTCCCAATATTTGCTCATACACTTGTTTTATTTTCGTCCTTAAATGTTTGCAGCTGAAGGAAGAGCAGAACCGTTTACGACAAGATTCAGCGCCCGCTTGTAGCGCCTACTTGTTTTAAATATTTCATTTACGTATTAAAGAGTTTTCATGAATACAATTTGTTTGAACAAATATTTGTATTGGCTTTAAAGCGTCGATTTAAAAATCAATACCCCTCAAACTTAACTTAACTTAACTAAACAGAATTTGAAAAACCGTCAAAGAAATTTCATCAAAATTAAATTCACTATTATTCGTCGATAGAGACTGAATTTCAAAGCCGTAGACTTTACTCCTAATGGCGATGGCTTTCTGTTAATTGCTTCATCACGAATAAAAATGCATTGCGGTATCCAAAGGAAAAAAATAATTGCACGCGACCGGAGTCGCAGTACATACGCAGTGTATTACGTATAAGTTACTAATCATTATGTACTAGCTAAGGTAGATTGTGTTTGATATAAAACATAACATACAATATAATAACATATAGCAAGCCGTACGTTTTGGACGAGTCGATAATGACTTTAGAAGCGGCACTAGGAGAAAGTATCTAATTAATGCAAAACGATCATTTAATACGGCATGTCTTCGAATGTCAATTGTTTGGACAAATAAAAGCGTATATGGGCATAGACATTTCCACTAGAAAAATACTTGATTCTTACCAAATAAAACAAATAGCTGTCCTGAGCCGGATTTAAAAATATTTCGATTTAATAAATCAATTTGTGAGTTACAAACAACAGACACATTCTGAAAGACATAGTCGGTAAATTAACAAGAACCTTCGTTTTTTACGCTTGCGATCAAAATTTTGGCATTGATTTACGTCTTCTGAGGATATGGTAGTACCTTTGATTTAATAATATACAACCTCTACATTCCGTCTCCGGTCCTCCTATTATACTGTGTTATATAAATATACATATTTTATCTTATACCATATGAATAAAAACATCACACTGCGCCATTGCTAATAAGATTTAATAATGAGCATGATACCTTTAACAAAATTAATAAAAATATACGATTAGATTCGAGTTAACCAAGATTGTAATAATCACTTGCTATAAACTTTATTTGACTACGTTGGCGTCTAGTAGGGCGCTCACTTAACTAGAGGCCCAGCCGATAAACATTATTCTGTTGAATGCGCACTGGCATCCTGGAGTAGTAAGCTATCTTCCCGGTCGCATCTGATGGTGTGACCGCTATGAGATTGACCATGTATGTACACTTTTTTTCAAACCTACTCGTGTTCAATTAGATAATTTATTATTATATATGCTTATTGATTCGTTTCCGTGACCTAAGATTTGGTCAGGAGCACACTTGTATCCTTTAATTAGTAACTGGTCTGAAGGAGTCTAGATGCGGTTCGAGCGGTGACGATCGAGATTTAAGCCAGTTGAAGTAAGAAAAGCGACTGATGTATCGCCGAGCGCCGTACATCGCACTGAATTAAGTAATTGAACCTGGCCCGGCCAGAGCCATCCGTTTATTGTGACGCAAAATATCTTTGTCCATTCTTTTCTTTTTTATGAGCATTTAAAAAAAATATCCACAAATGATTACCGTGACGTAAGGTTTACCAGTAAAATATGATACCAGCAATCCAAAACGTTATAGCAATAAAAATAAATGTGCAAGAAAATTACATTGCTCTAGAATTTTAATAAGACGCACAAATAATTATTGAATTGTGCGTATCGCGTCAGAACTTCGGAATCCATATCGCGGTAAAAATAATAATTGGATTGATTTATAATTGCTTTATTTGACAATTTGCATGCCTCAAAGGAGTTCGACATCGCTTTCGAATAAATATTCACGAAATGAACTAGTGCGTTTATAGATTTAATCTAATCATTTTAATTCCGATTATTTTAAATTTTATCTCTAGAATATAAATAGTTCGAGTGTCATTATTATTAATTTTAAAACGGCATATTATATTATAACGGATATACCATGGAACAGGCGACGTTATTTGGTATAATTTACCAAGTCATTAAATACGATATACAAAATGATGCCGATAGTGGCTCGTATAAGAGGAGTTTAAAAAATTGGGTACAAAGATTATTTTGGCATGTCCTTGCCATTTAATTTATAAATACTGAAATTCTTAATTGTTAAAATATTTTAGTAAAAAGTGTTTCGTTCATTTTTATATTGCTGAATTTTCGTTATTGTTTATTTAAATTTTGCCATAGGTTTCGTTGTGTTTGACTCAAATTAGACATTGTTTTTTTAGGGTTTCTTTTAGTTTAAAACTACTTTGATCTACTTAAATTGCAGGAAAATTTTGTCTCCGGCATTACTTTCTTCTGGACATTTCGGTTTTGTTACCACAATATATATTTTTTTTAATTTCAGGTATGGCAACACTACCGCTCATTATACGCGGCCATTTTTCAGATTCAGATGTTAAAAGAATTTAACCATGGTAATTGTTCGTCCGATTTCGACCATGACCTTTAATACCGATACATAAATATGTGGAAGTTTTTCTAAATTTGTTCTTCAAATAATCGAGCTTTTGCAGTAACTTTATAAATGCAAAATAAGCTGTCGAATTATCTGCCCTGTGGTTTTGTCGATTAAAAGGTCAGAAACTGTCTCAAACATAAGGTTCGTTAATAGACATCGTTAAGGTTAAATAAGTAAACTTGTGGTTTGCAGTGACAACGAGTTTAATAATTTTAAGAAAGCTCATTTAATATTTCAAAAAATATTAATTAGCTCTGTATGCGCGTTTTGTGGTCTTACTTAATTGTCTCAATAATGTCAATGAGCAATATGAAACGATTAAATAATAACTATCACTGATAGAGATTGCTCAGCCTTGTGTCAGTCCTTAAATTGATATAAACTTTTGATAGCGGCTCTATTAAAAGTCAATAACGTTTTGCAAGTGCCGAATCGTTATTACTCAAAGTCAAATTTGAATGTTTTCAACGGTACGCGTTGCATATAATTACAATGCACGCGGCCAATCAAATGTAGCAATGAGCACAGATGACTGACAATCGAGAGCCGGCCGTGACCCACAGTGGCTTTCTACCCACAAATCAGTATTGTTTGCTGTCCTCAGGGCACTCCTCTAATGCTCCGATTGTTCAGTACTCTTTGCGCTGTCGATGTGAAACTGCCTCTCTCGGTGCTCGTGCGGCGCATCTGAAGTGTTCAGATACGCTTACATTCAATTGTTATTAAATATCAGTCAGATTCACTTCTTTGTAAACGTTTTCTCCCACCACGAATTAAAACATAAGTATTAACATTTGGCGTTCGGCCACGGTTGCTGACTTAAGTCATTGAAATAAGCATGAGCGATTCGAAAGACAAGCCGTCCGAGAACGATGGTCAGAACTCTAAGTGCGGAGTATTCGACGCGGACCGGGTGATGCGGGAGTTGGGGCAGGCGGGTCGGTTCCACATGCGGGTGTACGTGCTGGTGGCTCTGGCAGCCGTGCAAGTCGGGCTTCTGCACACCACCTACATCTTCCTAGCTGCTGATATCCCATACAGGTATGTTGTTATAACCGACTGTTATGGTGGATAAAACTATTGTCACGTCTTAAACAGCATTAGAACCACTCGCTGATAGATTGCTATACTACCAGAGACAGGCGTTAAGGGCAATTAACATCATAGCTTTTCTTTAAGCGTAATTAATGTAATATTGAATTCTTAAGGCTTTATAAAACTATATTTAAATATAATAACGAAATAAATTATAATAACGAAAATATGACCATGTCTCCGAATATCGTTCAAGACTCAAGTGGCTTCCTATACGTCTTCGCCGGAACCTGCATATTCTTTCCCTTCTGTACTGTGCGCTATTTAACTATAGTTTTCCTACGTATTTAAGCGAAAAATTTGATTTTCTTGGTGATTTTCTTTATTAAGATCTAAGCGGTACCTAACACTCAAAATGCCTGTTCACAAAACAAAATTCTTTAACAATTCGTTTACTGTACAGGCCATAAAGTTATGGAATGCCCTTCCGGTAGATTTAAAAAGAGCTCCATCTATTTCAGCTTTTAAAAAAGCCGTAAAAAACTATTACCTTAATAATAATTTAATATCTTAAATATGTATTAGTGTATAATAGAGATATATATTATATATACATATGTATATATGTAGTAAGTATAAGTATTAGTGTGTAAATATTTGTATGTAAGTTTATAACTGGTGGTTGATAGTTTTAAAAATTCTCTCTCAGATTGGGTTGTCTGGAAGAGATGGCTAATTAGCCATAAGTCCGCCCATTGTACAACACTCGTAATCAACATTTGTTTTTTTCGATTTTTTTATTTTACTTTTTTTTCTGTGTGTTTGGTGTTGTTTGTGGTGTACAATGAAGTATATTTCATATTCATAAATTATATAAAATAATGAAAGCCGAAGTAAATACAAATGGCTACCTGTCGTTTAACGCTAATAAATAACTCAATACAAACTATTACTGCAAACAACATTTGGGTGTTAGAAAGTTCCACTGTATGCCTTCGTAGTCCAGGTCCAGTCTGATGCTAAATAAGTAAGTCTAATGATAATAAAGGCCCGTCCAATTCCGGCCACGGCGGCCGGTCGCGAGGGATACTGGCCACAGATACACGAAGAATTTTTCGGTAGGAAAACCCACTTACTTTTTATCGGTCCGACTTGGAGTTTGGACCCTGGAACCCGGGATCAGGATCTTATATCTAGCCATATTTCCTGTCTAATTTTAGGCGACCCCGTGGTAGTGGTCGAAAACCAGGTCCAGTATCGATTACCATCTTGAGATATAATGATCCCAGTGCAAAATAAATAATTAAACTCAACAATCGGTTCATAAGTAATCCGTGAGCATACACAAAACCATTACAACGAATTGAAAACCTCCTACTTTTCTCAAAGTCGGCTAAAAATTGAATCGCTGTTACAGTACGTAACGCAAGTAGCTTCTTTATATTTATTTATTATATGTACTTGTAAACGAAACGAGCGTATGATCTTATGACCACGGAGACATCGGTAGACATTCCAAAAATTATCTTTATGTGTAACATCCTCGACACTGTTGTCACTGTTCCACCTCTGCTTGCCGCGGGTTCCACCCGCACTAATTCGGATTATACACGCCCTTTTTCTACTCTGAATAGTTTACCATATTTAAACACGTTCACGGACCTTGCTATTTAACGCCGTGACGTGAATTTGCCTCAATAAAGGGACCGTCCTTCGCAAATTAATTATTTTATTATATTAGTAATTTATAAAATATGCGCGAACAACCGTACAAATTGACTATTTATACTACTTTGTTTTGTATACTTTTGTATAGACCTCCCTAGAGTAGGTACCAGCGACTCATCACATATTCCGCCGGAACATTTAAACCAACAAAAACAAAACTAATGGTTCCGAGACACATAAAAACTGGTATTGTTTATATGAATATACTAGCAACCCGCCCCGGCTTCGCACGGGTGCAATGCTGATACAAAATATACTACAGTATGTCTTTACAACGGTCACGGTTTTTCAGTCATTAAACAATACAAACCTCCATATCACTGTGTTTTAAATCTGTAATATCTTCGAGAATATTCATTTAAATTACATGCTGTAAGGGCCATATTGATCTTTTTTAAACGCTCTATATATATTGCTATTTCAAGCGCTTAATTGGATAAGGATCAATACTCTTTCGCTTTAAATCGCTAAACGTAAAAATAAAGGATAAAAAATGGTTATTGTGGGTTATCCCTAAGAAATAGACATATACCATTGCGAACTTTTTTGAAGACGTTTTACGGTGCACAGTACTGTAGTACATTATTTTGATATATTTTATAGGGTTCAGCCAGCGTTTGCAATGTAAGCACAAATAATGGGTGTATTCCCGACATCACATTAGGAACCTCTAAAATTATTAGTGTTTCTCTACTATATTGTACATATAAACCTTTTCTCGAATCACTCTATCTATTAAAAAAAGCCGCGTCAAAATCCGTTGGATAATTTTAAAGATCTAAGCATTCACAAGAACAGACAGACAGCGGTAAGCGACTCTGTTTTATACTATGTAATGATGATGATATACAACGTTCACAGTTTTTCAGTCATTAGACAATACTGACCGCTATGTCCCTGCGTTTCAAATCTGTAATATATTCGAAAATATTCATTTAAATTACATACTGTGAAGGGCCATATTGATCTATATTAAATGCACATATGTGTAGTGGTATGCAGTTTTCAATACAGAGACTCTAATTCCAAGATTACGAAGAGCTTAAACAGCTCGTTCACGAACAAGCCACATTATACCTACTGAGATATACCATAAGATATGAAATTAAGGAAATAGCTAAAATGTACTAATCGGGCAGCAAGACTTGATAAATAAGAATTCCATTTGAGACGTACATCTTATATTTATTAACAATAAACTTAAAAGCAAAATTTAAAATTGATAAGACTTAAATAATATATAAACATTAAAACAACTCTCCGTGACCTAATTAATATAACAAACTAAAAGGAATTAAGATATTTAATACGGAAATAAACTGATAAAAACAAACCGACTAGTGTTAATGTTAAGGTCGTGACCGCGCGCCGGGATTAGCGACACATTCCGGGCGAGATATGCACCCAATGTTTGGACACCATTTGAAGAAGCATCAGACTCACGTGTTCTGACTTAGGAGTTATATTTGTATCTCTTCTTAACGTCGAGTCACTCTGCCCGGCCGGGGTGCTAACAACATTGTATTGTCTACTGTCTAACCTTAATTTAAAATATCGTTGTTTGACATCAGGTAAAGTAAACACAACAGGTTTCGCTTAAGCTTTTAAAATAAAAACATTGTTTTCTAATCCGATATCTTTATCAGTGACTATGCAATATATGTTAAAGTCGTCGTAATTAGCTTGTTTTCTGACATCTTCTAAAAGAAATGATGTATCAACAGCAAACAATACAGTACCACGTATACCGTTAACATTGAACAAGATTTATATTATGATAGTAGTAGATAGTAGGTACTTATACCAAAAATAAGATAGAATTAAAAATACGTTGTACGTCCTTTTTCATGTCAATGAACATAATATTTTAAAAGTTTATTATGACTAAATTACTAAATAAATCTTATTTTTCAATGAAATCATTCTTTATGGAAAAAAAATAAACGATTGGATTTAGGCTCGGGTTCTATCACAGGACACCAATTGTGTTTAAATATTAACGATTCAAAAACGCTTCATTGTAAAGTTCACTTGAATAAAATACATTTAATTTGATTGAGCTAACAGTTGCGTAACTATGGAGACTTGTTGATTATCTTAACATAAGTATGAATCTTTCTTTTAGCAACAAACTAAATGTTTTATCTTTTATAGTTAAAAGTGAGTTTAAACATTTCGTATGCCTACTTAACTCTATGTCTACTGTAGTTGTTATGGTTGTTGATAAAATCATTCATGCCAAAATGAACGAGAAATTGATATTTTTTTCATAGTACCTGATAATGCGAGTTACGAAGTAGGTATATAATTACAAGGTTTCAAATTTTTTTAACGTTTTAATTTATAGGTCATAGTAGTATACTTTAATAACATATCAATAAGCCGGGAAACGAATCCGTTTTCAGGTATATGTTATAAAATATACCTTTAAACGAGATGCTTAATGTCCATGTAATAGTTAAGGCTATTTACGTCGTTATTTATTTATTTATTCAGAACTTCCAGCCGAAGCAAAAATGGCTATAATAACATCTAAAAAAATAAAAATATATTTCTAATTCTCACTCGATAAAAATAGTTTACTACGGCTGTAGCTGCATCAATTACAGTTTATTCTAAGTTTAGATAAAAACCAAATAAGTTTAATTTCAAAAGAAAGAATTGTATTACATTAAAAAGAAAAACTAAGTTCAAATTTTTTTTTTTTTGTAATATATCATTCATCATCTTACTATTAGTTTTTAGGTTTTCGATCTCTAAAGGAGAAAAGGAACCCTTATGAGATCACTTCGTCGTCCGTCTGGTAACATTAGATATAACATAATATATTTAATCAATAATTAATAATAATAATTTATTCTTTCCCGCATTACAGACATCACATTTTAAATGAGTCTTAATAATAAATAATGTGATATCATTATGATTCGTCATATCATGAACATGATACGATAGCTGTAACGACGAATAAAATAATGATATAAGTGTACATTTAAATCCTACAGATCCTAGAGATTTAGAGCATGAGTCAAACTACTTCAGTGACGGAGTGTGCTTATTACGAATATATATTTACTTATATTTTAAAGTTAGTATAACACGAGAAAGAGCTCAGCAGTGAACTTTAAATAGTACCCAAAAGGTTAAAACGCGATTTCACTTCAAAATATATTGATTATACTTTGCTGATGCAGATTATGACTCAATCTGTGATTTTGCACTAGTCACTTTGATGCTGAGACCTAATAAATATAACATAAAAAAGCCATAACTTAAAACTGAGGGCCAATTCTACTAACATATAACCATTATAAACGTTCCCAATTCTATGCCGATCCAACTTCGACTCGCCCAAATATACACCTCAGCTTAATCGTAACTGAGAGCCAAATGTTACTTATTAATATCGAATGAACCACAACTGGAACGTTGGGTTAGAAGAATAGGACATCGGCTGAACTGCAACGATAACGTTTCGCTCATTGGGAGCCAACCCCGAGTGCAGCGTGTCATGAGACTTAAATCGGGCCATCTCACTTGAATTCGTATACGTTCGTGAATTCGTGTTCGGTCGTTGGGACTTACTCGTTACTCTCAGTGCACCAATTACATCGCGTTGAAACTAAGAACGAGCTGTCAGTAATATATTTATACGTCTGTCGACCGAAAGGGCGACCCGGTGGTAAGTGGTCACCACTGCCCATAATCATAAATGAAACTCTTACTACTGCTATTACTTAATACATAGACTACTAAGTAAAATTTGAATGTGTGTATTTACCAAGATGACTTATTTACTAATTAATTACTTATATTACCGTGAATATGAAATTTTAAAGATAATAGCGAGATGCTTCCAGACGTCGAAACATATAGACAGAGTTCACCGAACATCAGTATTTTTTTTCAAAATAAGTATGTGCGTTGTTTAAGAGAAGTTTCAAGGGCGTTGCCCCCAGTCAATGCACTTGAAACGACACAGGTGTGTTTTATAGAATATACATATTTGAAATAAATTAAATTTGAAAGAATCAATATTGCATTTTAAACTAATTAGTATAATTACATTACACAATAACGTAAATATGCAACCGTGTTAAAAGAAGAGTTTACGTTTTTACCTTTACAGTGAGATTGACATTAACGAACACAATTAAAATACTTATAATTACTTCAGTAAATTAATTTCTAATAAGTGATTACAACCTCGTGGGCCCGATGTCATTAAGTTCTTGTTTGAATTACAATGTCATTGGAGGCATTGATGGCAATAATGAGGTTTCAACATATCGTAGCGAACGAGTAGCGCGGAGTGCGAGTCGACGTTGTTACGTTGACAATGGCTCGTAACATTGATCAATTGATTGGTTGCGGACATTCGCAGTGGAATTTTATCAATCAATAACAACCTTTCGTTTTATCATGACTCGCCGGACGCTCGTCCGTCACATGAATTAAACTTAAAGCCAGAATCATAACCGCCTTCATTCAAGTGGACTATCATTAGCAGTTTTGAAATCTTAAAAATTAACTAAATGTCGCGCTCATAGTACTATTAGCTACTAGTTTAGTCATATCGTAACTAAATAATATTTACTGTTGTACCAAACGGAGATATTCACACGTCACTATTAAAGGGTATGCACCTAGAGAATTTTGTGTATCGTCTGGAGTACCCCAGGGGTCCATCCTAGGACCTCTCTTATTCATTATCTTTATTAACGATATCACGGAGTCTCTTCCACTCCACATACTTTACCTTCGCAGACGACCTTAAGTTCTGTATGGAGATATCGAATAGCGCCAATGCTCAATCACTCCAAAAAGACATAGACAGAGTCTCTGAATGGTGTCGCTCAAACGGCATGGACATTAATCCAGCCAAATGCTCTCACTTGAGCTACACTCGTCGACGAACAACTCTCGAAACCAAATTTCATATTAACAACAGTCTGATAGAGAAAAGAGATTTCATCCGCGATCTATATTATTATATATGTACAGCTCTATTTTTTGCGTCACCGGGCGGGAGCAGCGGCGGCGCGGGCGTGGCTTATATTGGCTAGGCAATGACCAGTATAAGTTAAACCCTATTTCATATGATCGACTAAATTGCCGAAAGCTCAACTTACATTGGACTTTTAAATTAGCAGATTTTTTAATTTTTCCCGAGATTAGGGGTAACAGACGAATAGACAAACAGAAAAAATTCAAAAAATCACATATTTGTGATCTATTGCGTTAATAAACACCCCCAGTACAATTATTTCTCAATTACCTTCTATGTATAGATTTTGATCAGTTACGGTTTTATTATATGTAGGTATAGATATATTTATCACTCAGACGTTTGCCAGCGTGTTATAAAAAAGAATATGCCCTCGAAAGTTTTTTGAATTATTGTTAAAAAAATTAGAAACTATAAATATCACCGGTTCAGCTCTAAAAATGTTTGAGTCTTATTTACAAAACAGAACACAAGTAGTTAAAATAGATAATTATAAAAGCGACGCACTACCTACATCATATGGAGTCCCACAGGGATCTATTTTAGGCCTATTACTATTTTTAATATATATTAATAATATACAAGATATCGGACTACACGGACATTTAACCCTATATGCTGATGACACTTGTTTATTTTACTTCGGTTCCTCCGTACATGATATTGTATCACAAGCTCAAGACGATCTAAACACTATATTTTCATGGTTTCAGTCCAATCTTCTAACCATTAATATCTCTAAGACATGCTACATTTTATTTAAAGCTAAAAATAAGGTCATACCACCACACACGAACCACTAAAAATTAATAATACACCGATTCAGCAAAAAAATAGCGAGAAATACTTGGGATTAAGAATTGACAGTTCATTAACGTGGGACACCCAAATCGAATACATTAAAAGCAAGCTTTCATCACTACTCAGATCACTTCGTAACATTGTCCGCTGTATTCCTCATAACTTCGGTACACAACTTACAATACACTAGTAAAACCGCATCTCTCATACTTAAATCGTATCGGAAGTGCCGCAAAAACAAAACTTGCTAACTTACAAATTGCACAAAATAAACTTATCAAGCTACTTTTTAACTATCCATACCTAACGGCCACTAAAATATTTACAAAGATACTAAAATATTGAACATCAATCAATTATATACTTATAACGTTTGTATCTTTATTCAAAAATCACTAAATAAAAGCATGTACACTAATATAATTACCATGCGCAGTATAGTAAACGTAGCAATCGACGAATTAGCCTTTTAGTTCTGCCAAAAACCAGAACTAATTATGGAAAAAAAATGATCACATTTGAAGGAGCACAGCTTTATAATAAAATACCTTCTTGTATAAGAAGACGCATTCACTTAGCGCATTTAAAACGCAACTTGCACAATATCTTACTAACTAACTAACATACAGTGGGTGCGTTTTTCTTTTCTTTTCTTTTCTTTTATTCTCTTATTGATTTCGTACTAACCACTACAGATTAAATAAAACTTGGTGTGACGAATGTTAGCAATGGTATATATTTTAAGTTAGTAATGTTCTCAAATAAGTGACTATGTATTGTCTTGTTGAGAATAAAGATCTTTAAACCTGAATGTTAGTCAAGGAACTGAATATTTTTATTAATTAGTGAATTAATAAAAAAATACAATATAGATTATTTATTAGTGTTATTGTAATATGAAGAAATGATATAAAGTTATCAATATTGAGACATGCGTTTTATCCCGCAAGCCCGAAGTTACTATGAGCACGTCTTACTCACTCAAGATGTTGAGCGTGCGTGTACATATCGTACTTAAATATACTTTTCATATCGAGGGCTCCGTCGGTTTTGATACAACATACATCTTGATTTCAAATCGTATTCTTTCAGACCTTCTTTAGTTTTCCGATAGATACTCGTATTACAACACAAATTCCTTGTACTCAAGGACCTTTATTACTATTTTATTCGCAATTCTCGTTGAATGGCAATCACACATAACTATGGTAATAATAATCACTCGAGCAATGTTTTGTTACAAAACATAAATTATTATTAATTTAACCGTCACTCAATCCTACACGTTTTTATATTACTTTAGAAGAGTATATCTATACTAATATTAAATATTCGGAAGAAACTTTATCTGTCTGTCTGTCACGCTTTCAAATTTGGTAGGCTACTTCTTATACCTAACATCTGACGACTAACCCTTAAAATGCGAGCGAAGGCATAGGCTACAACTAGTACTGTATATTTTAATGCTCACCAATCAATCTACGGCATCTTTACAAATAATATTGCCAACAACACCACCATCACCTCACCGAGGTGAGAACATACACATGTTGTTGTACAGTGCTTCAGTTATGGCGACGTAATACCAGCTGAGAGCCGCTAAGATACTCGTACATTTACACAGTGCACAGGACATGACGGTAGCTCGTTGACGTAATTCATGTAACTTATAATAATTTCACGCCAATTAACTTTGAAATTACATACAATATAAATGTTTACTGTTTTTTATGGTTAGCTGATAGCAGATTGCAGGGTCAACCCAGACTGGTGCTTTAATTTGTTGTTATAATTCAGCTTCTACTACACGAGTAAAGCAACTCTCAGCAAGAACATCCTAGAAAAAAGTTGTTTTTTTTTGTAATAATAATTAAATTTGTGATTTGAACTTTGTAATTAAATCGGTAGTTTGATAATTTTATAAAAAATATCTAGCAGAATAAATTGCCTACAAACTGCAGCAGTTGTTTGATTAGTAATACTTTTGGCTTAGTTTAGCAGAGCAACGTTTTAATGCCTCGCGCGCACTTTGCGCGGGCACTTTCGCCGTTCTGATTGACGTTCATGTCAGACAGAATGTCAATATTGAGCGATAGTGTACACTATATGGACGGGCACTCTGCTACGACCTCTGGACCACTAAGCAGTCGTCTATAATAATTTTACGACCTCCGCAGTCGAGTAGTGTGTACACCGGTTTTCATGGGTACGCCACTGCGAGGTCCCGGGTTCGATTCCCGGCCCATGTAGAAAAAGTTTATTAGTTTTCTATATTGTCTTGGGTCTGGGTGTTTGGTGTACCGTCGTTACTTCTGATTTTCCATAACACAAGTGCTTTAGCTACTTACATTGGGATCACAGTAATGTATGTGATGTTGTCTAATATTTCTTATAATAATAGATTTTCTGACATATCAGCGTCACGTGACCTTAGTAATCGCTTAATTTGTAGGCGACATTGACTGAGGCCTTTCCGAGAAACCTGTCTCGGATCTGCGAATCACTTAACTGCGGGTAATTTTTTCCTTCCGTTCTCACGTGTATATTTAATGTTTACACAAATAAAACAAAAGATTAGTTATCAATAAAATTCAATTTTGATTCTTAACGAACTTATTTGAATGTCCCAGTGTAATTGGTCGATGGCCTTCTCTTCTCTTCTTCTTCTTGAGTCGATATGGCCCAGTGGTTAGAACGCGTGCATCTTAACCGATGATTTCGGGTTCAAACCCAGGCAGGCACCACTGAAATTTCATGTGCTTAATTTGTGTTTATAATTCATCTCGTGCTCGGCGGTGAAGGAAAACATCGTGAGGAAACCTGCATGTGACTAATTTCAACGAAATTCTGCCACATGTGTATTCCGCCAACCCGCATTGGAGCAGCGTGGTGGAATATGCTCCAAACCTTCTCCTCAAAGGAGCAGGCCTTTATCCCAGCAGTGGGACATTTATAGGCTGCTAATGCTAATGCTAATGCTTCTCTTCTCATCTTAAGTAGACTAATGAGGCAGACGTCACCATGTTATTTCAGGCATATGTTTCGAGCATTTTAATATATTTTAACGTTCGTATGTGGCAGTAGTAACCGAGAAGTTTTGTGGAAACCGGCTGTCATGGTATGGACATTTTATGCGGAGAAATGAGGACCTTGATGTGAGACCTTGAACTTGGATGTGGATGAAATAGAGGTAGGGCTGACCAAAGAAACGATGGATGGATTGTGTGGAGGACGATATGGCTGAAAGAATGTTACTTATGAGATGACGTCAGACAGAGAAGTATGGAAGAAGTCTTCTTCTTCCATGACGGTAGCTCGTTGACGTAATTCATGTAACTTATAATAATTTCACGCCAATTGACTTTGAAATTACATGCAATATAAATGTTTACTGTTTTTAATGGTTAGCTGATAGCAGATTGCAGGGTCAATTCAGACTGGCGCTTTAATTTGTTGTTATAATTCTTCTTATGCTCGGCCTTCTACTTTGACACGAGTCAAGACATGCTGCGCCAAACCCAAATAAAATTGGGATAAGGACAGGAGGATGATGATGCATCTAACATAATATGTCCGAAACATCGTGGGACACATCCTAGGTTTCTCATGGCGGTTTTGCTCATCGCCGGTTTTATAACTCTGCATAGTAATAAAGTGGTATTAAAAGTAAAATATTGTATTTAATTGTCACGTTTTGAGAATAATAATTTATAAAATTCTCATGTATCGTGTGATAAGACTCTTCGATATTAGATTCTATGATGTACATTCGAGTTTCATAAATAAATTCAGAGCTCAAATTGAATAATTTATAAATCATTTGAGAATGAAAAAGAAATAGTATTTGTGAACAGGAAACGACGGAGGAGCATTTTGTTTTAATTATGCACCGATTTTTCCAAATTCCTAGTTAGCAGAAATTTCTCCTACTGGTGCATCTAATTTTGAAAAGATTAAAATATTTTAATTTCTTCAAAACTATATTTTAAATTAAATCTTAAAAATTAAGTTATATTGTACAAACGAACAAACGTTTGGTTCCAATATGACATACCTTAATATCAGGATATTTACTGTGTAATATTGATTCAACTTTGTTTTGTGGCTTTGGTTGACTCGTGATTAATCGTTGTATATTTTCACCCGTAAGCCTTAACTTAATATTACCGTGCGCTATCATTCGAGACAAAGTGCCCGGCGCACGCGCACATGTAGTTTCGCGCTGCATCACTTATAACAATTACGTGTCAATGAATGTATAGTTTTTGCATAAATCATTATTATAGATTTGCATTAAAATAGCAATTAATAGCGAAGCTATGCGAACAGTGAGTTTTAAAATATAGAAAGGGTGGCAAACTCTAAAGTTTCGACAATGGAGAAAAAAAGTCCATTTGACACGGATGCACTGATGCTGGAACTGGGGCAGTTCCGGCGGTTTCACGTCGTGAACTACGTGTTGCTGGCATTCGTGCCCTTTGCGCTGGCTCACTACGGCGTCAACTACGTGTTTGTAGCGGCCGATGTTCCGTACAGGTAACGTACGAGTCAATCAAATACTCGTTGCAGAAGCTATTTCTTGGAATTTGAATAATATAAAAAAAATAAACAGAAACCAAATACGTTTTTTTGTATATAACAATTGAACTTTACGTAAATAGTCGAACTAACGTCACGCAAATATTGCTTTACAACTCATTGCGATGTTAAAGAAAGATTAGCGGTGATTTGCAGCAGCGGCTGTCAGAAGTAACAAGAACAGATAGCATTCAGTAAAATAAAGCACCCTATTAGCGGGCGACGCGCGCGCCGGGGCGGGTTCGCTCAGGGAACCTGGATAGAGTTCCATCCTAATATTTTTATTAGTATAGATAATGAAGGCCTTAATGTAAATAAAAATATTAATTAGTGAAAATAATAAATATTATTTCAATGATACAACACGAATGTTTGTGACATTACTCACGTATTTATAGAAATAAATAAATACTTTTGCCTTTGTAATACTTAAATGAAACGTGCTTTAGTACACTTTAATAAAAAGTTCTCACCGGGTCAGATTTAACAGACAAGATATTCAGTATTAGTTACTCTTTTTTTCTTTGCGGATTCTCAAGATTTTATTTGTCATTAATCGTGAGAGCTAGAAGAGCGTTACAGTTGATATACTATTATAGCCAACGCACCCTTGCTCTATTACTTTTGATTAAAATACGACTTTTTATTATTATATGCTATGTTTTGATATAAAAATATTGTTTTCATATATCCAAAAATGTTTGTTATGACAACAATTTTATTCGATCATTTGGTAAGGCAGTCGAGCAAATGGAAAAGTTGATAGAAAGTGGGCAAAGGGCCCAACGATATGGGAATTATAAAGTTTCCCCCTTCACTAGACCAAGTTACATCCTTTAGGCCTCTGATTCCACTGGCTCACTTACCGTTTAAATCGGAACACAGTACAATGTTGCTGTTTGCCGATATCATTACTTCCCATGGTATCAAGAGCGGGAGGGATAACGAGTGCACTTGTGCCATAATATGTCCTGCGCAGACAGCTGACCTTCTTGAGAATGGCCGCCCTAATCGTCCAGGAGACAGATTCTCCTCACAAAGAAAGACACAAAGAAGTCCTTAGCAGATTAAGGAAAAATATATTAATGTCAAAGTATATGTGTGTTGAACTGAGCAGCAAATAAAGCCGGTCTCATAGATAACATTAAACAGAGACTACATTTTAAATTGATGTGTATATTGTACGCGTGTCATTAGCAACGGCGATGCTATCGTTCAACTAGTGATAAGGTCCCGACTGTTGCCGGTAATTATCATTTAATTGACGTTTCCTCGCCGAGTCTCGCTGCCGTAGTGCAGCACGGGATAAACACGCCATTGTTAAGTAATTATTCTATTAACTATATTCCTTCCTACGTAAACAATCTTCAGTTTTATCTTTAATGGTATTGTATTTGAGTAAAATATCTCGTATCGTTTAATTTTAACTCACTTGCGTAAAATTTTCCTTTGATAATCTCAAAGGAAAATTTTACGCAAGTGAGTTACGAAGGATTAAAAATGTTTGAATCATTAAATTTTAAAAAGACAAGCGATTTGTGGGATTAATCAATTAAAATTGTTAACAAAATATTTCTTAATTTAGTTCCTTATTTAGTTGTCATCTTTAACAAATGTGTAGAATTCAGTAGAGCACACAGTGGTATGCCCTAGCAGAATGATATTCATGATATCCCCATATCACTCAAGTGGTCACGTTCGATTTGGAATGTTTTATATATACTTGATCAGAGCATTTGCATCAATAATAATAATAAATAAATATTGGACAACATCACATAGATTACTCTGATCCCAATCTAAGTAGTTAAAGTACTTGTGTTATGGAAAATCAGACGTAACGACGGTACAACAAACACCCAGACCTAAGACAATATAGAAAACTTATGAACTTTTCTACATCGACTTGGCCGGCAATCGAACCCGGGACCTCGGTGTGGCGTACCCATGAAAACCGGTGTACACACTACTCGACAACGGAGGTCGTCAGCTTATAGTTTGTATATTATATGCACCAAATTAAATGAATATATTCAATATAAATTAACGGCCGTGATATGCCGAGAGACTTTTGCAATAATGTTTACATAAGACTTAACCGCTGCTAATTTAGTTTGGGAAGGACTCGCGGCTGTTTAAACGAACACATAGTTCTGCGACTTTCACTCGACATGTAATACTGTAGCTGTTCGAATACAAATGAGACAAAACATGTAACACGTAAACACGTCGCATCAACAAGTCGAAATAGCTCAATAGATGGCTGATCAATTTTTTAGAATAACTAAGTGATACAGATTTTTCCCTTTTGCCTTTACTAAAGCTTAAATTTAATACCTCAGTTACAGTTTGGGACTTCTTTATTACCATTATAGCTGCCAATACTAGTTCCAAATGATATAAAATCACCATATAATAGCAATTAGGAGTGTTAAAACGTACGATTTAAGATTTAATTATAAAAAGAATTAAGTAATATGTTTCAAACCTGCAAAACAATGCTTTCGAATACGCCTTGTCCTAGTTTCTTCGCGTACAGATACGTCACCTTGTCTGGAGCTTGATGAGATAATAGCTAGCCCGACTCGGAAGCGCTGACGCTAATAGGGAAGTATCTTCATTTCACTTATTCCTTATTGCGAGAAAGTGAAAACATTAAAAAAAAAAGAAGATGTTTCCCCTTTTGATGTCATACTCCCAACTTAATAGCGCTCAGTGGCAGCCCGAGCCAACACCACTGAGTATTCATATGCTTAATTTGGGTTTACAGCTGTATATACGTGTACACCGTGAGGCAACTCGCGTGTCTTCTGCTTATTTCATCACGTGAAATCCACATCAGCATGGTGGATAAGCTCCAAAACTTCTTATTAGGAGAGGAGCTCGTTGTCCAGCCTTGGGGCATTTAAAGGCTTATGTTATTCATACAGCAAAACTAAAACAAAGCTGTAAAATAAATATACAATTGTCAATAACACGGATGTTTGAACTGACTCACGATGATATCGATGAGTGGAAGCACTGATCACCTATTGGTGTTTAACTTTTTATGTTTTTCGCTTTTTGCTATACTACAGTGGCAGAGTGATTACAATAACCATGCGACCGACCTTGACATGAGCGACGCAGCTCTTTTTTGTAATGTTAAGGACAAGGAAAAATTGTCCAAATAATGGCGACGCATATTTTAAGATTTGATGCTTCATAAATCAAACAAAAATTATTATAAAGACCAGTAAACCTATTCGAAAACCTATCGCTTAGCTAAGATGTAAAAAAAGAATTAAAAATATTGGGGAATACTTCTCAATATATTTTATAAGATACGGTTTATAAAAAAAACTAATAATGTATCGCTCATACAATATCCTACATTTTCAAATAATAAAAAGTGATCTCATTGTCTATAACACGGATAGTGCACTGAGGAATTATTCCACTTAATTTCTGCTTCTCTTTTCCTCCACAGGTCTACGCGTGCTGACTCGCGATGTCACCGCTTAACTATGATATCGAAATAAATGATTACCATAACCCACTGAGTTGTAGTTTTTGATTTAATTAATAATTTTATCTATAAGTGCAATATAAAATATTCCAGGATCCATTGTCCAGTAATATCTCACTCATTTGTGTCCCAATATGAGTCAGGACAGTTGAGTCAAGTGATACAATTAAACCTATCAATGTACACGTCGAAGTTACGGCTCCACATAGGAAGCACGTTTAGTTTGAAATTATGTAAATATATTTTTATCTCTGCAATATGGAATGTTCTCGTTATGTGGCTCTCGCGAGTAATCTGACAAGGAGACATAGATCACTATTAAAAATATGTCCGAGATACTCGCCATGAAAGTAGTTTTGTTTAATCCGAATAAGAACAAAAGAAAATCGAAAAAGAAAAAGAACTGAAGAAAATGATGAGAGGGTAAAGATTTAAACCAAGAAAGTTAAGGAATGTTATGAGATCATGTGTTAACCACGAATCCTTTACTCGCATTACTTACTTTGTGGCTCAAGGTTGGTGGCATTACTCTAAAATAAATCAAGCACGATACACAAGCATCCGGAAAATAGAAGCGGTAGAGGCTCAAATCAAATAACCTACGAATCCCGATGTAAAAGCGTATGTAGATTGTTCAAAATGGAAAGGAAAATATTCTTTATTCAAGTGGGCTCATAAAACCACGAATCGTCACGTTTGTCATCTTCTAGGTTCAAATCAAAATATACTTAATTCAAGTAGGCACTTTCGAATCGTCATTTAGCAAACTGTATTAAGTGAAGCTACCAGTGGTACTGTGACTCTATCACATAACATATATTGAGAACTATTCGCCAATATTATTAATCCGTTATACTTTTATTTACATCTTAATAAAGCGAAAGACCTAAGTTTTTAATTAAACAGTAAGCCTATAATATATAAACAATATATAAACGTTATATAATATATAAACGTTCGAAGTAAGTTAATTTAATAAATTATACTATTTTTAACATTTTACTAGTTGGTAAAACTCATTTACTATAGTGGAATAATGGTCAAAGAGCAGATTTCGAAAGATTTCTTTTCACTAACATATTACCTTAATGGGATTGCTTAAATAGGAAATCATTGGATTAGATACGACTTCGCTGACGCCCGTGTCATGTATAAACGTCTTGGATACATTACGTCCTCTCAGGCTTCACGTAGAGAACAGAGTTTTTATCGATAACATTAAATATTCCTAATACTATAAGATGAATAAATACATTTTCAGATGCGTGGTGCCAGAGTGTGAAGCGGCTAACAGTACAGAGTACAATCCTCTGTGGTTGGAGAGCGCGCTGCCGGAGAGCACGAGAGATCGGCGTTGCTTTAGCAAAACGCCCCTGGACGCAGAGCACTGCGCGCCCGGGAATTTCTCCGATGAACTAAGGCCTTGCGATCGTTGGCTTTACGCTTCGAAAGATACAATCGTCGCTGAGGTGAGATGTTTAGTTAAGTAAAAGATACTGAGTGATTAGTTAGCGTGTTTGCAAGCTGACACTACTACTAACACAATATATAATATGCGTAACACGGTACTAGAATTGCTTCTGAGGATTTATTTACAAAACAATCCATAATTTTTTTTTGATCCAGTCTTATAAACTAGCCACTAGACCCATGAAGCATATACATATGAACATATACATATAAATAATATAAAAATCAATAAATAAATTAGAGACTTAGCCTTTACGCGTCCGACTAAGTCTTCCTTCAAGAAACATGTTAAACGGTCCTGACTGTTGTTGTTTGCAGTTCAACCTGGCTTGTCAGGACTGGAAGCGCACGCTGGTGGGGACCATCCACAATATCGGGATGCTGGTCTCGCTCCCCATCCTGGGCTACATATCCGACCGGTCAGTATATTTGTTAATATACTTGTATATCGATGATAACAATGTATTGTATCCTATCCAGTGTTTACGATAACGTAAAACTTGTCTCTTATTTTTACTTGCTCTAATTACTCTCCTCTTCGTGTAAAAAATATTGGGAGCCGATTTTCCCTACTTTTAAATGTCAATACAACAATGTGCTATCTGCACCTAAATCTGACGTCGGTACCAGGAAATGGATAATGCGACTTTTCAATAGCTACTCGTGAAACCCCTCGAGTACTTTAATGAGTTTTATAAAAATCATTATAACGACACTAATATTAATGTAATAAATAAAATGAGGACTTCTTTTACTGTACCTGCCTTACCTACCAATACTACTACCTACCTTACTTATACAAAATACATACATTAACATATTTTATCACTAAACTTGAAACTATTATAAATATTTATATTGATAACATTTTTGACGACATACGAAAAAGAAATAAAATGAAATGATGAATATTATGTTAAAAAAAAACAAATGACTGAAATACCTTCTCAACAGGGACGCATTAGTCACGTTCCATTCGTGATCTGTGAGGAATGCAACTCTTTCAAAACTATTGCAATATTAATTGCATATAATAAAACATATGTTAAATGTCTTTATTTCAACACCACGAATAATATTAACGCTGTTTATTGCTGCGATTATACAAACACGAATGTTACTCGTAACTCTTGAATGTTTTAATTGACCACTAGCTTATGCCCGCGGCGTCTGTGAGGGGGTCTCGGTGCTGTACATGCATGTTTTATTATACCTTGCGCTCTTTCAGTCATCGTAACGAAATAAAATAAAAACCAACCATATTAAGATGTAATCATAAACAAAACAATAGTTTTGCGTGACGCTCAGACAAGTCAGTTAAGTCGTCCTTAGTCCTGCGCCTGAACTGTTACCGGTCGTGTCGAGTTTTCCGTTCCAGCGGATGAGAGAAAAAAGAATGAGCCATTGCTATTTTAGATAAATATATTATTATGATTTCAGTTGGGGTCGGAAGCGAGCACTCATATTGAGCTGTACTTTGGTCGGTGCTATCGGCTCGCTGAAGGCATTCTCCTTCTCCTATGAGATGTACGTCATCGTGGAGTTCCTCGAAACCGTTGCTGGCGCTAGTACCTTTCCCGCTGCTTATATTCTTAGTAAGTATCCGGTATGGCGTCTACGATTCATTCATTTGGATTTAGGTCTTCTGACTTCGATTTTTTTTACATACATTACTCTGATCCCAATGTAAGTAGCTAAAGCACTTGTGTTATGGAAATCAGAATTAACGAGGGTACCACTTTATACTACGGTTATTGCTATTTTAAAACCTATTTATTTGATGTGCTAATTTATGTGCCTTAGTTGAATCAAAGTAAAAGAAATAGACATAATATTTTTATAAAATTATTAATTCAAATTTGTATAAATTATAGTGTTTCGTATTTTCCAGCCATCGAACTACTCGGCCAAGACAAGCGAGTGTTGACGACAGCGTTCCTCGGGATCATGCTGGTGATAGGAGGCTTAAGTTTCGCTCTCTTGGCCAAAACGTTTCCTTATTGGCGGACTTTTATCCTAGTAGTTTACCCACCATCGCTGCTTTTCCTGTCCTACATATATTTTCTGCCGGAGAGCATTCGATGGCTTTTGTCTAAGGGACACAAGGAGGAGGCTTTAGTGATCATAGAGAAGGCGGCAAAGATGAACAACGTCACCTTATCAGACGACACGATACGACAGCTGACGACCGTCGACGAGAAAGTCCAGATCGACGATAAGAAAGATCAAGAAGAGGAGGGACTGTGGATGCAAGTTCTGCGATCACCGATAATAATGACCAGATTGGCCATATGTTCCTGGTGGTGGATAACTTGCACGTTCGTGTTCTATGGACTCGCCATCAACTCTGTGTCTTTAGCTGGTGATAAATACACAAACTATATGTTGGTGGTTAGTGTGGAGGTGATCGCCGTCGTCACCAACGCCTTGGTTTTAGACCGCATTGGAAGAAAGAGGACGTTATTGATTGCGTTCGTCGTCTGCGGCATCTCTTGTACTGCGATCGCATTCGTGCCTAAAAGTAAGTTCTTAGCTTCGTTCTTCATAATATAGTGAAGTGTCTATTCAGAACATTATTTTCATATTCAATACTTTCTATCGATTGCAGTTGCTATGTCTGTGTTTGTATAAGCAGTTATAATACATTTGACATCGCATATAACTACTTAAATGTTGCCACCGTTTAAATTGACATATGTTTACATTTCCCTCAGACATGTCCTGGCTCGCGACGCTGCTGTACCTGGTGGGAAAGATTGCTATCACTCAGGCCTTCAGTGGTATCTACATGTACACGTCGGAGTTGTTCCCCACACATGCGCGCCATTCGATGCTCGGTTTCTGCTCAATGGTGGGCCGCATCGGTTCAATCGTGGCGCCACAGATGCCGCTACTTGTAAGAATTTTAATTCAGACACTATGTTTCTATGTAATAGTTTAAATTATTTCTTATCGAGATATTTTTTCTTATGTTAAGGCCAATGCTCAACTTTAATAAAGAAGGCTCTTGAATGGTTAATTAAAAAGATTGAATTGAGAATGAAACAGTATCGAGAGTTTCACTCACTTTTAATTCACACATAACTTTTTTTTTTAAACAAATGTTTTAACGCAATTTTCAAAGGCAATCTACATCGAATGGCTACCGTCGGTTCTGTTCGGCGCGACGGCGCTGTTGGCGGGCGGACTGATGCTCACCACTCCGGAAACTCTGAACACAAGGTTGCCTGACACGATCCGTGAAGCGGAGCTCATCGCATCACAACCTCATAGCACCAAACGTGATGAGGCAAACGGACGGACCAACACGACCGATGCTCAAGTCACTTCTCGTTTTTAATGGATACAAAAACTTTAGGGTCACTCAACAGACAAAATACTTAGAGTAATAATAAATTAATTTGTTCTAATGAACAAATTAATTTATTAAATATAAATTAAATTATAAAATATTGACATTATATTTTGGAGGAAAAATACGATAATGGTATTTACATCTAAAATATCTTTTCTATTCTGTAGAAGCAAACTCGAGTCTTAGAATCTTGGATCGTCGGATTTTAACATTTTACAATTTGACCGAGTTTGGGTTCCAAGTTTGTTTCGTAGAGATATTTTTAAGCCATTATTTGTCGAGTAGAATTAATTTCAATAAAAAAGCTTGAATCAACAAAAGTCTAACAATATCTCTTACAAATTTGTCCGGCGATTCAAATTGCTTTCGATTTAGCAATTGATCGACTAAAATCGATTCGGCAAATTGCCAACTTGATATATGTAACCTACAACTACTACTACATTTACAAAAGTAGGTTTATATCAAATCTGAGAATAGTAAAGTATAGAATTAGATGTCTCTTACAATGGTGACACAATAATTGTAAAAAAATATTCTTCGTTTGGTTTTTTTGTTCATTATTATTTTATTTGTAGTAATAATAAGTTATTATTTTAAGCACTTAAGAACACCCCGATGTAATATTATTTAATTACAATATAATTAAGATTATTTGATAAGTAGAAAGCAATATCGAATGTGATATTTATTTAAAATTTATTTAAATTAAACTTTAATTCCACGTGATTTCGCATTTTTATTCAACGTCAGACTCACTGTTATTGTGACTAGCAGTCGCCTATTGGTCGAAATTCGACCGTAATTTATTGTTAGTAAAATATTATATGCGTGGATTCGAAAGATACGTAGGAAAAATGAGACTGAACTGAACAATACCTCATCGCCACTAACATAAAAAAAACAAACGTAACGTAAAAAAAACATTGATTTTCATCTTTCTCATGACGTATGTTATCATTGGCAGTATGAACGTAAACTATGAATGTTTTATATTAAATATAATGTAGTTAAACGTGTGTGAGTTAAACGTATCGTATTGTGTGATTTTTTTTATTATTTTAGAAATACTTTATAAAAATATTAGCTTTCTGCGCTCCTTCTCCGCACAAACTTTAATAGTACCAAATATTTTGGATTGAAGTTGAATTTGTATACAAAATTAGTTAATAGTTTTAGGCTGGCTACAAATAATATATCTCATTACTTATTTGTGAATAAGATTATCAGATCTTCTAAATGTCGATAAAATGCCTTTTGTAAAACGCATAAGCGAAAAATTTATCTGATAGAGATCGCTTAGCTCAATACTAACCGAATTATGTATTATACTCTGCTACAACCGTAACCTAAAAAAAATATAGTAAGCAGTAAAAGCTAACACCTGTAACTGTCTACTTGGCTAAAGGTTTTTCTGTAATAACACAGGAACGGAAAAGAATTAGATCATATTCCCATAGGAGCATAACTGTAGCTTGGAGGATTTAAATGTGTCTGAATTTCATATAGATACGCAGGTGATATTTTTATGATATTTTTAATCACTGTCGACTGTCGAGCATTTGAGTGATGAACTACGATCAGAAATTAAACTCTTGAAAATGGAGTTATTTTGCTGTTATTATATAACTATCAATTGTACTGGTAAAACTTTAAAGTTTTTACAGTATTAAACCCAATCGTTACGGCGGATCGATATTTGCGAAGTGTATCTGCAATGACCCGCTGCCGATGTATAAATACACAATATTGCGAGATCAAAATCTAAATCCTGGTAAATAAAAGGGAAGTAGTAGATCATAAAGTGGCTGCGCCGGAGTCCCGATATATCCCAGTATCCAGCGACGTGCGCGCGCGCCGCCCGCCTCATTACCGACATTATAAAATACATGTTTACACGATATCGTCTAAATATTTGAACGCAAAGCATTACCTCCCAGTGAAAAATGCTCGTCGAGTTGTCTGCGTTATATTTTATCCAGTGAATTATTAAGACAATTTTCAGTGGCTCGGTGGTTAAGAATATTCTGAAGGACACAATATTATGTTTTTTGAGATTAGATATATGAGTGAAATATGTTTGTGATAAGTGGATACGTGAGAGTGATATAGTTGGTATATGTGAAGATGTCTCGTCGGGAGACGCGTGTGGAGCGCGTCGACTACCCACCGCCGCCGCCGAGCAAGTGTGCTAAGGTGCAGTTAAATAGCACTAACAGTTTTCAATTTCTTTTTTATCATACAGGTAGGTGTCTTGGAAAACGGACCAGTTGATGGTACGTAGCCATAACGGCACAGTGACATTGATACCTTAAGAAATATTAATGATTCCTCATATCACCAATGATGCACCACCAATCTTGGGAACTAAGGTGTCCCATGGGCCTGTACTAACATTGGCTCACTTACTATTTAAACTGGAACATAAAAATACAAAGTATTGCTGTTCGGCGGTACAATATATTATGATGATAGGTTGCGACCTAGACGGCTTGCACACTGCCACTACCAGAAAACCTACCCTACATATACAAATTTTAAACTATAACTTGCAAGCCGAAATGACATTCAGATCAAGTGAGATTAAAATAATCAATATTAAGCAATATCGTGTGAATATTCTTTGAACATGATTGTAGATAACCAATCGAACGTATTCATTGGCCATAAATTTGTTCACGTAGAATGATGTATTATAACTTCACATTCTTGGACTTTTGCCTCATAAATGTTAAAAAAACCATGTAAGTCATGTAAATATTAAAAATTCCAATCACGATATGTATTTTCGTGATTGGAATTCACATAGTGATATGTATCCGTACTCGAAATGCAAACGAAAACACGTCTCATACATCTCTGTCGTTAATTTTTCTTCGGAGATGAATTGGAACATGAAGGCGAGTTATGTTCGTGAATGTTTTGTAATTAATTTTACTTTTTGTGTAAAATTTGTTTAATTTTTCTGTAACATCGAGGAGTGCTTCCTTTCGACACGACCCTCTCAGCGCTTACAAGTCACTTGTCGCTTCTTTCAATATGTTTACGCTTAAACCTTTGGAACATGTGAAAATACACACAGCAGTTACTGAGATTAGATCATTTAAGCATAAGGCTTATATAGGCGTAAGCCGTGCACCATAAGAGTTCGCTATCATCCGCTGCTCAAGTCAATATAATATAGAATTGAATCATTCCTTTCAAATAGTTCTAAATAAAAGTCCACAACACTATAATCATGTCCTTCTACTTTGTGCCACACGTGCGATGTCGGGAAAGGCCTCGGTCTTATACAAATTAATGGTCGTTTTTTGATAATTGTGACGATATGTTACAATACCATATCCTGTCTGTAAAAAATCTTATTAGATATGTCAATTCAGTCAATATGAATATCTTTAATCTATATACAAACTTGATTCGTAAAGTACTTCTTTTGATGTATGCGGATAACACGGTATTATATGCAGGTGCTGTACTACACTTGGAAACTATGCTCAGTGGTGTTCTCTCATTTCGTGATGATCAGCCTCGTGGTGGCGTACTGCATCCTCGGAGCTGTCACCTTCGAGCGACTCGAGGCGCAACACGAGAGAGAGGTGAGACTGGCCCTAATATCATTAATCATTATGTTCTACAATAGATTTTTAAGAAATATAAACCGTGGACAATCCTAACTAGTGAATCACTCCGAACTGGTAGCTTTACATTTAATATGTAGAAAAATCGAGTCAAAAATGCTTACATAAAGTATATTTTGATTTTAATTTATGAATTGTTTTCTTCCATTTGCATAAGATTATTACGTATTTATTTCTGTTAACCAGTTCCGACAGGCATATATAACGTCTAGATAACGTCACACCATTAACATTTATAAATATCATTGCGTAATGTATTTGTACAGCAGATTTAATTAAACATTTATTTGCAGGTGAAGATGAACATATCGCAGATCCGCGGAAACACGACGCAGAACATTTGGTTTATGACCAACCGAGTGTCGTATCTGAATCAGACGAACTGGACCGCCGAGGTCGTTGACATGCTTAAGGTGGTTAAATATATATTTATTATCTTTTGGCTCAACAATGCTTTTGTGGCTCATTTTAGAAAGCTTCAATCATTATTTAATATTTTTACCAAAAGTTAAAAGTATTGATAATTTTATTATAATTGTGTTTGATATAATAACATATTAAAAAAATAATGTATGTTAATCTATCTTAAAATACTAATATTGTTCATGCGAAAGTAGCTCTGTCTGTCCGTGGCTCTTTTATGTCAAGACACTAAAACGAATTACATGAAACTTGGTATGAAGCGAGCTTGAACTCCAAGGAAGGACATAGGCTACAGGAAATTTTTATTACTAACTGACGATCAATCACTAAAACTCGAGTAACATATAAGCTAGGTTCGTCTGCTGATATCGTGGAATACTATATAATTAAAGGCACCAGTGATGTTTATGTAAATCGATTCGTCTTGCTTTAGTTAATCATCGTTTTAGCATTTAGAATAGATATATGTATTACATATACATATGTCTATACTCGTATATATAATAATATTACCAAAGATATAACTAATGAAATAATAACAAAAACTAAGAATCGTCTATTTTTAATCTGAAATCTGTCAGACTCTATCTTTCTGATTGGTGCTCATTGTTGTAGGATTTTGAAAACGCAATCCTACTGGAGATGAAGGTGCGCGGCTGGGACGGCAACGAGAGCACTGACCACATCCAGTGGACATTCACGGGGGCGCTGTTCTATTCCATCATTGTCATCACCACTATTGGTGAGCTGATCTTTATTTTATATGTACACACTTTTATACACACTGTCGTTTCATTGTCTAATACGCTATGTATAGAACAGTAAAGAAAAAAAGTTTATGGTTATTACATTACTCGTAGATAGTCTTCGGTAAAAGCGTAAGGCAAAAAATAGGCATTTGATAAACATAATTTAGTAAACGTAAATAAATACCTGAAAAAGAATTTATTCAGTCGAGTGATATTTAGCAATGTTCACTGATAAGGTCTAGGTCCTACGAGGTATATGAAAATATTAGAATTTATCTTTTTTCTTTTTATAGTACAATCTGCCCTGTAACTAAGGAATAGTTACGTTTTTGGAAACAATAAATATTCTACCTGTTGAACGCCGCCGCAGTAATGAAGTCGAAAAATGTTTGGTTTGAGTTATTCCCGCGCATTGCGATATATCAAAGCGAGCGCGCGCTGGCGAGCGGCCAGATCACAACTATAAGAGCATTTTTTAAATCCAATTCCGTAATATCGGGCAACGTCTTACGATCGAGGACGCTGTAGTTTTTTTCGTAAAATATTTGCACCTTCATCTTATGTATATACTAGCTGTTGTGTTGCCCGCGGCTTTAGTCGCGTGGAAGTTAAATAACATATTTACAGAATAACGTAAAATATTACGTTAATTCAAGACCTTTTTGTTTACAACATTGGTGTGTATTGTAGATTATCCAGAAACACTTAAATACGTATCTTCTCATTTTAAATCAGTATTCCAATAATAAAGTTTTATGTTTCTAACTTAAAAAAGACGGACTTCCATACAAACTTTCAATCCCTATTTCACCCCTTTAGTGGTACAATTTTCGAAATTCATTCCTTAGTACTAATCTACTCAATAAAACGAACCTACTCACCAAATTTCATGGCCCTGGCCCATGGCTGTTAATAGTTTACGCTCGGCGACGATGAATCAGTCAGTCAGGACATGTTATTATATAAGTATTTTAACTACATTTTAATTTTATTAGATTGAAGTGCTTTTACGCGGCTCAAAGTAGAGAACACTCACTAGCAGAAATCACCACTGAAGGAAAAAAGTGTTTTCCTGTCTCAAGGCGGCCATTTCCTCCCTTCCCCTTTCTCTCTGTCTCTTTCTATTATACTACGGCTTTACATAATATTTTGTTATGTTTTTAATAACCACGGGATTTTAACAACAATTGTATTTCGTGTCATTTAGTTATTCTCTAACGTTGGAAATATATTTCATTGCGTCTGTTGTTTTATTTATTATATAAAGTGAAAGCAACTTCGCAACAACCCGGTGCCCCACGACTCCTCTCGTTTATTTTATAAAATATTAAGTAATTGTCACCTAGCTAGTCTTATGATATTTACAAATGCAGTCAGTTTTATTTTTCTGTTTGTTGTTCGCATCGGACGGTAACGTTTGGTCGTTCTTACGTCGCGAACAACCTGCAATCGTTGAAGATAATGAAAACCACGTTAGTATTACGACAAACTTATTTAAAACATGTATTAAAATATGCACAGGATTAGCACACAAACATCTTAAAGCTACGATTACAGCGTTAGCACAGAACGCTGAGGTTAGATCTCGTTAAATATTTACATTAAACAAATCACTGCGGGCACTTGGCGACGCGAAAACGCGAGTGCGGTGCGCCCGCCCCGAGTGCCTACGCGTATTAGTTTATTAGTTATCACAGCGCATCACTCATTTACCGTAGTAGTTTCCCGGGCCAATCTGACCTGTGGGGCCGCCTGGGCCCACGAGGACCCGTCTGCCTGGACCGATAATGCCAGTCGGGCCGCCGGGGCCGACTAAGATTCCACGTTGGGACTGACGGTTAAATCCACCTGGACCAATAATACCGGTCGGGCCACCCGGTCCCACTAAAACGCCTTGTCGTCTCGGTCCGATTACACCAGTGGGTCCACTCGGTCCCACTAATACCGGACGATTATACGCGGGGCCAATTATTCCCGTTGGGCCGCCTGGTCCAACTAATACTCCTCTTTGAGCTGTTTCACTTAGCCCTGCATCACCACTGGGTCCATTTGGTCCTGTAAGACCATTTCGATGATCACGATCTTCGTTTCCGGGCCAAATTACACCGGTTGGACCCTGAGGCCCGGCCAGAACTGGTCTGCCAGGGCCAACTACTCCAGTTGGACCCCCGGGACCGACTAGAACTTGTTTGTTTATTGGTCCGATGATACCAGTGGGTCCATCGGGTCCAACGAGAACATTCTGAGGAGGCCTTCGATCTTCGAAAGAGCCAAGTAATACGTTGTTGGGCCCGTGGTCGGGTCCAAACACACCGCTAGCATCGGTTTCATGCGGCGCCGGGAAAGGTCCTGCTAAACTTCCTTGGCTCGGGTAAAGCATGGGGCGCTCGTCGTCCACTTCATTGAAATATTCTGTAAATAAAATAATGATATTGAAATGAATTTAACTAAATTTAAAAAAAAAAAAAGATATCGATATAATGTATCTTAAAAACCTGATTGCTGGGAGTTCTGTCGGTTGGGAACATTGAAACAGCAAAGGTACTGGTTCGTTCCGCACGCCCTCTGGGAAAAGGAACAGCGTTCATTGTATATTTACATTAAAAGTTTCTCGATTTTTAAAAATATAGGTAATTGAATTTTTTTTTTTTTAAATACAAAATTTCATAGGAGGACGATTTACGTCTAATAATTGAAATATGCAGCATTTTGCTCAAAAGCGTATTATCTACCACAGCATATTTTATAAAGTAATACGAATAAATAAATAATAATAATCATGAGAATGTGTGAGCATTTTTATATCACGACGTATCGTTGGTCGTAACCAATAGGAGCAGGGTATCAATGAAAAATGTTGTAAAAACGCGGGAAAATTATTCCTTTTGAGCTTGAGATTTGATGTAAGCTACATTGCGTGCGCTGCGTAAGCGGTTAAAGTTTTGCAAAAACCATGTATTACAAAATTGTTCCCCTTTAAAAGATAAAAAAGTCGGCGCCAATATATGTCTATCTTTTAATTTTGGCTCAATATAACCTTCTCTATAGTAAACAAATTTGTTCTAATATAATGTATTGTATGCGAAGGTGTTTTAGAAACATAATATTATTCCTTATACAAATAAATACAATATTCATGAAGTTGTCCCTTACATCATTTGATTTCAATAAAGTCTAAGGAAATATCATAGTTTTTACATCTACTATGTTATGGTTACCTACATATATAACGACATTGTAAGACCCAGTACTTTTACCTAACGTTCCGAAGTTACAATCTTACTGATAATAGCGCGATGTACCTCTAACATTAGCATTCCATTACATTAGCCTGTAAATTTCCGACTGCTGGGCTAAGGTCTCCTCTCGCTTTGAGGAGAAGGTTTGGAGCATATTCCACCACGCTGCTCCGATGCGTTTTGGTGAAATTAGACCCATGCAGGTTTCTTCACGATGTTTTCCTTCAACGCCGAGCACGAGATGAATTATAAACACAAATTAAGCACATGAAATTCAGTGGTGCTTGCCTGGGTTTGAACCCGAAATCATCGCTTAAGATGCACGCGTTCTAACCACTGGGCCTTCTCGGCTCTCCTCTAACCTACCTCTAACAGCTTAATTTAATTTATTAACTTCTAAGCGAACGAAGTCGCCGGTAAAAGCTAGTTATTCATATTCTTAATATCGGACTCTTAATATTTTTAGTGTAATGTAATGTTATTTCATAGTCGAGTAGGAACATTGGTTCACCTTGTAATCTGTCTGCACCTTGCAGTCTGGTCTGGAAACACACTTGCAATGCTGCAGCGAGTCCAGCGTACCGTCGGAGTACCTTTGGTTTCTGTAATAAACGGAATTTTCCTTAGACTTTAAATGTTTTCTAATAATAGCTATATTATAGAATCTCGAGAAGTTTCATTACAATCTACCATTAAAGACTACATTCAAACAATTTTTCTTCGATTTGATTTTGAAAATAATATTTGTGGGTATTTTGACTCCTTAACATATTCGTTATCAGCACGTCGCAATACATAACTATGTATACCAATGAAGCCGATCCAAACTTTCATCGAAGGAAACTTATTGTGCGGAGTTTTTGCGGAGCTTTTGTTTAACTCTTGACTTATATTATCTGCTATAAGTATCTAGCAAATTTCCATTTAATATTAACTTGAGAGTATATACATCAGGACGCTGTAACTATCTGTAAGTCTAATTATGTGTGCGAGTGCCGTTGGCCATTCTATTAAATAAAACGCTTATTTATAAGCAGTATACCTATTCTGTCCGTTGAGGAAGTACACGTTCTGCCCATTAATGCGGACGCTTCTCTCCGGCTCGACGAGGACGGGGTAGCGGCCCGAGCCCGGCGGCCTGTTGTAGAAGCCCTCCGTGTCGGTGGCTTCTTGAAACGGAATTTCGTCCGCTTGCACATTGTCTCTGTTATTTAAGAATAAGAAAACGTTAACTAAGATATTACAAACGTAAAATGATAATTGTATAAAAAAACCCTATGAAAACCCGTTCGGTAGTTTTTGAGTTATAGCGTTCAGACAAACAGACAGAGGTGGTGGAAAGATTTACCATAATATATTGCAATGTTTCAACCAAATCTTTTTAGGTTTGATAACTCGACACCGTCTGCCTCTGCCACTCTTGAATAAATAATGTTTTATTGTATATGTGTGTGTGTGTGTGTGTTTGGATGGATTTGTTATAGATCATTTCATATAAATTATTATTTATGACATAATTTGTGAGATCAATACAAGAGCAAGGTATTGCTAAAATAATTTCGCTAATGTAAATATTATTAAGCGGGTATATTGCAAACTAATACGATGTTTATAAAACATAATGTAGACTAAACGTCTATTGACGTACGCGTACGATCTGTCCGCTAGCCTGTGCATGATATAGAACAAAATAATCTCCTTTCATTTATTTTCTATAATTAGAAGAAAACTAATCTAAACATAATATACTATGGTACACAATACAATAGTAAGTAGTAATATATTGTTCTTCTTGGACGATGTGTTGCCTGTTAACTCACGGGTCCTTTTGCGCCTTTATCTTTAAGGATTAAAGCAAATCTTCTGATTGAGTTAAGGCCAAACAGTTTTAAATAACATATGTTAATGTAAAGAAAAAATGTCGTAATATCCTCTCTCAGCCTTGAGGCATATCTTCCCAAACTGGTAAGTATTTTGCTTTTTCAAAAAGAAGGTTTGGGTAGTAATGTTCTTTCTTCTTCTTCTCATTTTGTTTTTTGTAAGTACGACATCATTGCACAGTCTTACGTATTAGTAAGATAAGGTAAGATACCTAATTTAAATGTCAGCAAGTATACTTTAGATTAACTATAAAACGTGCTAGCAAATAGACTAGAAACAGTATCAAGCGCTTACGCAACGTGGCCGCTGAACTGAAACTATGTCGGAATTCCCTGGAGCTTATCACACAGCACGTCAATAGAGAATTCTCTCAATCGAATCACATTAACAGTCACTTCTATAATATGTTTACCAGTTTATTCTTATTATTATTGTCAATACACTCTTAACGGAGTTCACAAAAAATCTTAACAAACAACATGGAGTAGAGTTGCGAAAACATAACTGGCACTAAATAAAAAATTGACTCAATTGTAAATAGCAAGACGTATCCTCATGATGATTATCGAAATATTTTTAATATCTATCTATAGTCAATTGTTTTTCTATACCGAAATATAAAAATTAAAACATATTTATTCAAGTAGACTTGCAAGGGCTTTCTAATTAATTAAGTATTAAATAACGAAGGTATATTAATAATATATTATTAAATTTATGTATTCCGCCTGAAAATAAACTCATTGCATACTTTTATAATATGTATAGCCTTGCGTTGACTAATATAATTAATTACTAATGATCCTTCAACATAAGATTTAAATATATTTATTGGTATAGTTTCGAAATGTCATTAACATAAAATGGCATTAATATTGCTTTTTATCAAAATAAATGCCTCAATGACAATCGTATGCACTAACGTTTAAAATTTAGGACGGAGATAACCGATACCGTGATTAGAAAGTGTACGACGTACTGATCTTGCAAATATAGATTAATTTAAGCAATAATTATAATAAGATTTGAGAGATTGTGTAATTCGAAATGGCGCCTCGATCCAGATAGAGTGGTACTCGCGATACGATAGTGTGGTAACCGACTAATAAAGGCGACTCGAGTCTTTCTTGTGACGTAAATAGTATGTATTTCACAAAATTGCGATTGTGGGATAATTGTGGTATTGTAATAAGAAAACAATATGTGAGATACCGCGATGTCGGCCAAGGCGCCGAAATCAACTCGGCCGGAACGTTGCGTGGCGCGGCCGGCGTGTGCCCATTCATTCGCGTGCCTATTTAATTGCTTTAATTCATGCTAATTTTGATAAATCTTCGACAGCTAGAATTTTATACAAAGGTCATATTTAAACAGGTACTTTTAATGAATTCGTTAGTAAAGCGTACAAGATGTTACATCCGATTAGAGAGAAATGACGGAGATAAATGTTTTGAGTTCATGTGCAATGTATGTTATTTTTTAGGCAAATAATTGATTTGTGCGCTTGATATGCAATGCTGACGCTTGGCACAAGACCTCTGATGACCTCTGACTACCTCGTTTATTTCAGTTTTTTTGTAATAATTTATGTGACTACTATGTCATATTAAATTAATAAGCCGTAATGGAAAAAATAATTATTACTACGATATAAGTTATATCACGTTTGTTAATATCTCAAAAAATATTAAGATTACTAAAATAATCTTAAAATAACTTTAGACGTATAATTGATTGCTTGTTGTCATACCTTTTGCTGTTCCTGTGTGTCTCTGGCTCGTCAACAAAACGCACTTTGCTGTCGATGCGCACGCTCTCTTCGGCGGCGGCGTCCGGCCAGCTCCAGCGGTCCGCGCCGCTGTACGACACCGTCGCCAGCAAAAGCGCACTACACAACGTTCTACCTGATCGAATAAAGCACGATTCATATAAATAAAATAACGGTACAACAGTTCTTAGCTATAGAGGGAAGATTTATCAAAGAGTTATTTTAGACTATTACGGCTACATTGGCCATTATTTAAAACACAACACAGACAGACCGCGTAAGATATATTACAGAGCATAACGATGTGTTCAAATAGAGGGTTTACGAGCTGCACGAGTCGAGGAAAGTAAAAAAGCTAGCTTCACATTTCAGAGCTCCTACTGAGAATGTCTGCAGAGCAATCCAATACTTTTTGATTGATATTTGAAAGCACGAACTCTGGTTCTGCAGTGTTTTAGTCAACCACTAGACCGACGAGGCGGGTAGTCTTTTATTATATAATTTATATGAAAATACATCACAGTCGATTTTGTTAGCGTTATTATTTGAGATGAACCTAACATTTAAAAACTAATCTGTAAGATAAACTGTACCATCGAGTGCCTGCTGTGCTGCGACGTTTCTAGAGTAAAGCAAAAACGATAGCAATATTTTAAGTTCACGTCAGGGCCAGGGCGACAAGCCGCACCGCCATAATTATCATAATAAATACACGAGCACGTGACTTCAACGCCAGCCCTAGTAATTGTTCAAGTGGCGGTGACGTCTCGGCATTGTCTTAGATAATAACAAACATCACCTGCGATTACCTGCCGCAGTTACGGCCGCAAGACGCACCGGTTACTCATTAATGACTAATCTTATTCTATTCACTAGCTACCCGTGCCGGCTTCACACGGACGCAATAAGGGTCTGCCGTCTGTCGACATACAACTATTAGATCGAAGAACAAACATAAAACGAAAAATTATTTTATTTTTTCAGCTAGGAAAATTGAAATTCTCAGCTTTTTTCTACTATAATATGCATGAATTAAACATAAAAACCTTCCTCTTGTAACACTTAATTTATTAATGACACTCTTTAAAATTTTTTGCGTAGTTTCAAAGATCTAAGCGTTCAGACGGCGGGAGGCGACTTTGTTTTATACTATGTAAAGATAAGTACTTTAAAGGATTTTCCTAGCTACAAAGATTATATAATAATACCAGCATCTAATAATGTTCACCTCACAATCATTTCGTGAATATATTTAGTGAGCTTCCTTCATTATAATTTAAATCGCATCTTATTGAATCAATCACAATTAAAGTTTTATCGTACCTATCGTTTTAATTACCTAATTCCCGCCAAATTCTGAAGTCCCCCACCATTTCTATTTTTTTTATCTTAGCACAAAACTAGTTTGTCAATGAGTTAAATTTAAAGCAAAACTTTATAACGATAATAATTATTAAAATAGTTTTAGTATTTGTTGTTATTGGATTATATTACATATTAAAAGTAGAGCTACCGATGTCAGTACGTTCGAAAAATGAGAACAATAGCCGAGTAGATAGCTGATCTTCGGACTGGACGTTACTACCTTTTTTATTGCCTCATCACGATATCTTCGTTTACCGCTGAGTACGAGATGAATTTTAAGCACACGAAAACTCATTGGTGCTCGGCTGTGCAAAGACCTGATAAAGCGTTTCACTTACTATATCAACTCTATGTAAACATTAAAATGTTATACTTATCAAATCCAAAATGAAGTGCTCAGTCAATCGTCATACCCGGTCTCCAGCGTGAGTCACCGTATGTCGTGACCATACCGTAAATAATAGACTTAACGCGGAACGTAAAGTAGCCGTTTGAGCAGTGGGCGGGCGGGGATGTCGCAAGGCGCTTGGAGATGAAGCCTTGGGGACGGTCTCATGAGTATCGGTGTATTTGTATGTCGAGGTTGATGTGCAGATTAATGTTATTTTATATATTTTTGGTGAACTATGTCAAGGCAGTTTCCTTAAGACGTAATAAGTTTGCGAATGTTTACATTTTATTAGCCGACTTAAAAAAATGAGATTAATTCAGCTCATTTATTTTCTTTCTAGTATTATGATTATTATTATATTGAATCGGTTTTGTCTAGAGGGTGATCCTACTTAAATTTGAACAAATAATTAACACTCAAGTGTAGGATAACGGTGAAAACTAGAGTACGTTTACGAGTACGAGTTCGATACACGTTGCCTTTAAGCAGCGATTTTTCTATTGATCTGAACAATGATAATCTGTATAATGTTGACATGTAACGTACAAATTGTTCCTGTCGCGGTAAGACCGATGTCCGTATCCAGGCTATTCAATGTCAAATTTCATTACGACTGGTGCGCTGGCTCAACCGTGTGAGGTAATAATTAGATATAGACAAATTAACTTTCGTATTTATTTTAATAAGTATACATCACATTTATAATAAATAGATTTGTTTATAAAAAGTAAACAGTTATTCAAAAGATATATTTAGTATCTTGTTTTTCTTAAAGGTAGAATCTTATGATTAATCATACTATGCGTCTCGGTTTCTTCGCCATAAGCTCTAAATATAACAAATTACACACACAAATTACCCCTAAAATTGCCTTTACAATAGTTCAAGCGCACGTAAAATAAAAAACTTGGTAAAATGCACTGAGACCTAAAGAGAGATTTTATTATAAATAACTACAGCTATTTAGGAAGTTGATGATTTATTTATTTATAAATATTAGAAACATTAGTTAGTAAGTTATATTCAATTTATTTTATAAATAGTATAATATATTATTAAATTTTATGAGTTTTAGCGATAAATTAAATAAATACGATTGTAGTGTCTAAGGTGATTATCAAATGTGAATTTTTTTTTTTTATTATTTGTAATTTATATAATATTTTTATTATTTATTATTTTTTTAATTATAAATGAATTAAAATGTATACATACCTATCATGTTTTCACAACACGTTACACATAACAAAAATAGCCAATATTAATTAATATATGCGCGCGCGCACACTCAGCGATCGGTTATGTAACTGACGGGCGCCTGCGTCGACTTCAGGCGATGGAGCCTTAGAGCCGCCGGTTCGGGCAAGTGCCTTAGACTATTGAAACAGTATGAAGCAAGCTTTTTATTATCCACGCTTGTTGGTAACGATGAACTACATTTTGATTTGTCAGTTTGTATGTTAGATAACATCTCTCGAATACAAAACCTTAATAATTTAATTATCACCCTGTAGCCTCTTCCGAATTTTAAATTTTTATTATTTCCTAATCAGTAATGAATTACTTAAATTTGTCGTAGTCGTGACAATAAATAACTTTACTCAAATATAATTATTGAGCTCTTTTAAAAAGTGGTCACTAGCGCCCGCTAGCGCGATAGAAATTTGCGCTGCACGAAATATTGACCACTATATCGACAATGCACCCTCAACCTTTAAACTAAGAATTGATGTCCCTTGAGCGTGTAGTTACCCCGTCTCACTCACGATCAACATAAGACTAAATGTTGCTGTTTAGCGGTAGATTATGTGATAGGAGGGTACCCAGAAGAGTTTATAAAAAAGCCTACCCCATACAGTATATATATGGAATATATAGATTTAATTTAATATAAATATGTGCGTGAACACAACAACAAAAGACAGTTATTATATCTTTGTCCTGACGCAAAACTCCATAAAAGTTTGTTGCTCAATGTCGCTGCGCACCAACGGCGATGTGCAACGCCTAGTAGTACGTTCGTGGTCACTTCGACAGACGTTAATCCTACTTTGTTACTTCTTTACTCATATCCAAACAATGTCACAGACTCTTAATTTAAATAAAACAGAGGCTAACAAGATAATCCCAACATTGTATTTATTACTTAAGCATCTAATGTAGATATTACACTATTAATATTAAATTTTATATCTATTGTCTTTTAAGATATGCTCTAATTTTAATGTTGAAAAGTTGAGAAGTTAATTTGTAACCTATGTGGTCACGGAATCAAATACGGGTCAATTATAAAGTTTCTCACGTTTATAATAATTCTGTCTGTACAGTTAAACTTCCCGAGTAATCCTGAATAATTTGTCCGATAAAATTTTGATGTATGTGTGTATAGGTTGCAGCCAACTAGTTACTTTACATATTGTATTGCTGTGTTCCGTTTTGAAGGGTGTGTGAGCCAGTTGCCGACGGACCTGATCATCTTTAGATGTTCAGGTCCGCTTCGGCGTCGGCGTCCGTCATCCGTGGGTGTATTCTACCACCAAACATTACAATTATTTTGTAACATCGAGCGAGGTGAATTATAAAACCAAATTAAGCTTATGAAAACTCAGTTGTGTTTACTAGACTTGGAATCTGCAACTTTCGCTTTAGATTCTAACCACTGGGTCATCACGAGTATATGTATTATTGTCATTTATATTTGTCATCTATATGAAATCAACCAAAAATCGCTGTATATTTTGACATGAAATTTGTACCATTTTATTCAGCGTGTTTCAGAGATGTATTTTGGTTAAGCATTATCAAACAATATATTTAAGCAAAAGATTACAATATTATAGGTCTGATTGACTTTAGTATAGTATAGTAACTTAACTATATATAGTAACTTCACGATACTAAGAAGGATTTTTGAAATTTCAAGTTCAACGGGGAATGGGAGACGTAACTTCGTATGAATTATACCAGCTCGAAGTCGAGACAGGCAGCTCAGCTCAATGAGATCATTTATATTCTCTTTAATTTTTTATAAGTTAAATATTCGGCTGATAGCTTAAAAGTAAAACACTTTAACATTAACGAGTATTACAAAACGCAGTAGATAGTTGCAGCGTAGTGAAACGAAGGTCGCTCGCACCAAATCGAGTTGCGACTGGGGAAGCCCTAAGGTCTCGCCCGTCCTAATGACCTACATTTTGGGGAGTTGCATTCATTACAAATTACTAGTTCTTGATCATGGTTTTTGTTTTCTTATTATTAATAGTATAGTTAGGAGTTTTAGTCCTTCCGTTTCATTGAGTATCATTGATCTTTCATTATTACTATGACACCGACCCCTCAAGGAAAAATTTACCGTCGAGGTGAAAAAGTGAGAGGGATAGAGATATAGAGAGGGAGAGGGGGGAAGATAGAGCTTCCTGTAAAATTAAAATAAACTAATAAATGTAAAATCCTGTATCCGTTGTTGAGATCATTGTTTGATCAACAATATGCTGTTTGTGTTTTGATTTCATTTTATACTACCGCCAGACAAGACGTTTGCTTTATATATATTGTAGATCTACTAACTTTTAGTTCTGATAGACAAGATTAAATATTTCGGGTAATTCCAGGTTACTAAACAACCAAACTGTTACATTAACTCGAAGGCTAATGTAATAAATACTCTACAATTACTCCAATCATATTTGGACAGGTAATGACAGGTTTATAAGCTTTTCCATTATAAACCCTATTTCATTACGACAAGGTTTAAATTTCTTTAATGTAGGGATAATGGATGAAATGTTTTTTTTTTTTGTAAAAGACAATCCCGATAGTAGTCAAGTACCGCGACCTCGGCGGTATCCGTTACAAATAATATGACGGAAATTGTATTCAATTGATTTGTTTTGAATAATTATTCGGTCAAGTTTGTGTTTTGCGACACGTTTAGTATTCCGTAGGTGTGTTAATTACATGACATAAAATTATGAGGAATATAATGCATATATGTATACTAACTTCTTATATATAGTCATATATAATACTAACATTATAAGGTATAGGTCATTTTAAGGGTAGTATTTGGATCTACTAAGAATCTTTCACTATTAGATAGCTGAGTTATTGTTTACTAGTATAAGCCTTATTAATTGATATACAGAGGTGCATTTACAATGCACATACTCATATTATAAGAATAAAAAGGTTCGTAAGTGGTCAAAAAATAATTTTGCAAATCCGACTATATATGACTATGCCCCAATATACATACAAATTATTTAAACTCCATAATATAATAATATTATATAACTTCTTTTTTTAAGTCGATTAATAGTTATAGGCTTTGCTATTTAATTTATTAACAATAATATTTTAATCTCACATATAAAAGATCATTAAATCATCCAGCGGTCAAGTTTCTAATTGTAATCAACTTCAACAAACGTTTCCGAGTAATTATTTTGATGTAGAAATATAAATTTATAGTTGAGATAAAGACAAACATAAGTTAAATTCTCCCGTATTGTCAGGAACTCTGAAATATAAAATAACGATAAAAAATTAACCCGACTTCATATAACATCATAAAGAATAACTCAATTGCGTTTTTATATATTTTTTTACTAGACGACTAAATAATTAAATATTCAATATAAAACTCGTTCACTCACAAAATTGTTTTTCAATGAAGTGGTTATATTTTTTATGCTTGACCGAACAGCATGTAACATTTTTGAAAAATTGGAAAAACATCCAAATGTGTGCCAGTAATACTCACGCTCATTTAGTAATAATATACAATACAGTAAGACAGTCATTCAAAATAGGGGACCTATTCATACCTAAATAACTAAAACTTTTTTTTATACTTGGTGTTAGAGCTTTGTGCAAAGCCCACCTGGGTAGGTTCGTCCACTCACTCATCAGATTTTCTACCGACAAACAGCAGTACTCGGTATCGTTGTGTTAAAATTTCAAGTGTGCGTGAGCCAGTTTAACTATTTGAAAAATAAAAAAGTAAACAAATAAATAAACTAGCAACCCCCCCCCCCCCTTCTTCTCACGTGTATTTTATTAATTACGAAAATATAGCGCTCAGCAATAGTGTAGCTTTGTGCCAGTGAAATAAATTTTAAAATTGGATCATTAGTTCCGGAGATTACATCCTAAATACAAACAAACACTTCTATCTCTTTATAATATTAGTTTAAATAATTAACTCAATTAGTGATTTTTTTACGTAACTATCACATAAAATCAGTTTTTGAAAAGTACAGAAATAAAGGACGGTATGCAAGCTATTAATTATTATAAATATTATTAGTAAAAATAGTTGTCGAAATGCGGCGATTATTTTCCATCCCTAATGCTTCACATCGTCAGTCGTGCAATAACTGTTCTACTCAATAACTTTAAATGGCTATGAGGTTATTACATAATAATAATTCAATTCATTCAACAAGAAGGCGTTTCGTATTTGTTACAAAACGCAATGAATTATGCGAACATGAGTTGAAACAAATTACCTTTTACTTGAATCAGTAATCAGGTTATAGATAAAAATATTAAGTGAATACAATAAAAAAAATAGTGTATGCATCGGCCGGGAATCGAACCCGGGCCGCCCGCGTGGCAGGCGAGCATTCTACCACTGAACCACCGATGCTGATGATTGCTTTCGCTAAATTGTTGTACGTTATCGTTGAATGTTCTACATTTACACAGTTCTACAATTACGTAGGAATATTGCCGAGTTAATATTAGAATCGCTTTTACGACTTTATCGCTTTTTCGTGCGATTTATCTGACCTCGTTTTGCTCAAAATACAATAGAGTGCTATAATTTAAACGTTGAAATTCAAATATTAAACTTTAATTGATAGTAATTCAATTCACAAAAATAAGAAATTACTTAAAAGGGCGAGTCAATAGTATCGTTATTATTGATGTCTTTCGTCACCACTTGAAATTCGAAGAATGCGCTTATTGTATATATCGAATTTACAAGAAGTGTTTAACTGTTTACATCTTCAAAATTCATTATTACAGAAGATTGTACAATATTTGTGTGTCACTGTTTTAATGAAATATTTTTTTAATCTAGGGTATGGACACATAGCGCCCAAGACTCAGACAGGTAAGGTGGTGACCATCTTCTACGCTATCCTGGGCATCCCCCTGATGCTTCTATGCCTTTCCAATATTGGTGACGTCATGGCTTCTTCATTCAGGTATTTACCGAATATGACATTTATATTACAGTACAGTACATTTGCTTTTAAAAAAAAATAGGCGTTCTTATATATTATGTTTATTACTGCACTCATTTCTTCAAATATATTAATGTTTTGTGAGCTATACAATAAGATATAATTATTTTCTTAATGTCGTAGATTTTTGTATTGGCGAGTATGTTGCTACGTTTGTACGCGCCCCCCTAAACCGAGCCATCGGCACTCTATGAGGTAGGATTTGAACATACGATAACATATTTCAATGTACATGTACAGAATTATATTAATAATTACGTCAATCACTAGGCGGTCGAATCGGACTGGAAGTACAAGGGGATCAACTCGGCGTCGAAAACCGCTCGAACGTTCTCAGTCTGACACTGATTGCAGGTTAGAAATTATTTACATATCGCTAAATTATTGGTATTTTGTATCAAATCGTGGGGTGAGGTATTCACCTGAGTGAAAATAAGAGACAAACTCTTTTTGACTATAAGCATTGAGAGCATTATATATTATCTACAGTTTGTTTTGTAACCAGACAAATTGATTAAAAAGGTTTCATAACTAGATACCGCGACAGCGGGTACAACAGTACTCGGCCGCGCCGTACGCGCCCACCGGCAGCACCACCCGTCCTGGTGCCGGCCTCACGTACTCGTTCACAGCCTCCCGCTCACTCGCGACCATTCGGTAACTTACATAATAACTAAAATGACCTTGTGAAATGATAGTTATAAATGTTCAAATAATAGCTTTGCTTTCTGGGTTTGTTTAAACTGTTTGTTTTTAATATAGGACCAAGAGATTATGAAGACGATCGGTCTCCAGTTAGATATGAAAAATATGGAAAGGATCCTTACGAGGAGGAGGACGGTGAGTCAACTTTATAAAACTCCAGTTAAGATAACGACCTTCTGACCGATTTCATCTACAGCGGGCATGCTCAAGAGAAACTAGCATAAATATTTTTATGCATTATCAATCATCATTTTTGAAGTGCATCCATCATAATATGTCGTTGTATAACCGGAGGCCTCAAATAATTGCTTATGGGCAAGAGACACATGATCACTTGCAGTGTCATTTACATAAGTTTTACTATTATTATGTAAAAAATTGATGCATTAAACATTTTGCTAGTATTTTGAGTGTAACAGATAATATGATCCACTACAGTATACGTATAACTTCCTCTTATTCTGAGAAGTTTTATCTTATATAAGTATTCCCAAAATAGTTGAATTATTTTCAGAAGAGTTCCCTAAAATATCACTGCCGTTACATGATTTACAAGCAGCGCTTAAAGATTTAGAAGATTACCAAACCAAGGTAATTCCAAAACCAGAGACAAGGAGCAAATCCCTGCCAAGACCGTCGAGACCTAAGTCTGAATTTGGTCCAAGGCGTGATTATGATGAGCAGAGACACTTTGATTTTGATGAAGGCCAAGAAATTTATGAAATGCACGATCTCCATGACGTTGATTACGAAAATTATAAAGAAAGAAAAGCTTTGGAGGAAAGAGAAAGAAGAAGAAGAGATAGAGATGACTATCCAAGAGATCGCGGATATGATCCAGAAGATGAAGATTTTGAGTTTGATATCCCAAGAAGAAGACCAACTTCTGACAGGAGGTATAATAACATATATATCTACTGAACAATCCCAAACAAAGAATAAATATTTGTGTGTTGCGAAATCTTTAAGCCACTAAGCACTTCTTTCCAAAACGTATGTGTGCTTAATCATATAAAGTTTATTTTTTTAATTTTATAAATGATTTACTATTATTGTTAGGGTTAATCGTGGCAGATCCGAATACTATGAACGTGATATGGAAGAGTATCCCGGAGAGAAAAAGCGGGGACGAAGAGCTCGCAGTGCCATTTACGACTACGAGCGGCGCTGGGACGAGGTAGAGGACGAGCGCTGGGATGTGGAGAGAGGGCGCAAGAGGTTGCGGCGCTTACAGACTGTCGACGATACTGTGAAGGCTTCTTATAGATATGTAAGTCTGAAATGATCCAAATCAATTTATTTTTATCACATAGAAGAAATATGATATATATGTAGATAACATAAATAGGAAGCTCATGTCAAGACAAGAATGAGAACTATCCAACTAGTGATGTATGAAAACTGGCGCATAATTTGATTGGATAAAGTAAAATGACCAAATTCTTGTAAATCTTAATTCTTGCAGACGCCTTCACCAGAGAGAGAGGAGTGGAGCGATGAAGCCCCACCTTTGCGTCGAGGTCGCCCCCCAGGTAAGGCATCTGGTGCATCTATATAAAATAACTATACAATTAACTATTAAGTTAAAATATTATAAAATTACAGCCTGGGGCTCGCGACAATCAGATATATATGCTGTCCAACTAGCGGGACCTGCTAAGGAGGAGGTAACTATTTGATTTAGCTATATTTACTTAACGTCGAATGGATACCATATTATATTAAGTATCAATGCGGAGCTAGTCATAGATTACGAACCGTTAGACTTTCCTAGATACTTTTATACATACAAGTGTTGCGACTTTGGGAACTAAAAAGCGTTTAACGTTACAAGGACGTTACTTATGTCTCGTAGTCTGCTTCAATATTAACTTATTTATATATTTGATGGCACAACAAACTATAGAAACTGGACAAAAGTTATTTAATTGAAATGTGGATTAACATAATCTGTTTTTTTTTTTTTAAATTCACTTATATTAAGGACCCAAATAAGATTTTAAAGATAAGGATAAAGATAATTACGATTTGCGAACACAACAGTTTAAAAACTCCAGGCTTTGAAAGTTCTGATATTTAATCTCTTCCTTATATTCGTTTCACTCGCTCGGGTTTTTATCGTATCATACCGATTGAATACGGAACTCTATCATTCTAGTTAACTGATAGCACTTGTCTAAATTATTAATTATTTACAAGCATCACACTAATATACACATACATCTATTGATGTAGATAAAGTACGATAACGTACGCACGAGCTCTTTTATCTTAATATTGTGTATTTTTATTGATAATTGTACATTAATAAATTGTCTAATGGTTTTTCTTTTTACTTTCGCTGGTCAGTCAATTATTTTTACAAAATTGTCTAGCAAAATAGGTTTTACCACTATTTTTTTTTACGATATCGGTAGGCGGGCGACCAAATGGGCCACCTGATGGTAAGTGATCACCACCGCCCATAGACAATGGCGTTGTAAGAAATATTAACCATTCCTTACATCACCAATGCGCCACCAACCTTGGGAACCAAGATGTTACGTCCCTTGTGCCTGCAGTTACACTCACTCAGCCTTTAAACCGGAACACAACCATACTGAGTACTGCTGTGTGGCATCTAATGAGTGGGTGGTACCTATCCAGGCGGGCTTGCACAAAGCCCTACCACCAAGATATTTCATTATATATATATATATTAAAATTTCTGTATTGTCTTCTATATAAATCGTTTCAGATAAAGCCCGTGCCCATATGGCTGTGCGTTTTCTTGGTGGCATCTTACATCGTGGCGGGCACGTTTCTGTTCAAGCGCTGGGAGGGCTGGGCTTACCTGGACGCCGCATACTTTTGCTTCATCACGCTCACAACGATTGGCTTCGGTGACTTTGTTCCCGCACAGGTCGGAATAATATATTTGATAAGCTAAGTTGTTGTTAGGTCGCTATTAATAGTCAGAGTAAAAAAACAACTGCACTGCTATTATTTTATTTCGGACTAAATAGTAAACGCTGTGCCTTTTGTTTATCGTCAATTCACAAGATGGATTTAGATGTAAAGTTACTATTAGCTTAGAATGTAAATTTTACTGAAAATACCGCCAAGATATTCGTAGTTACTCTTCTTCAGCTGAAATTACACATGTCAACTAAAGTATTAACTAAATGCAAATGATATACTATATGTCATCTGTAATTTGATATTCGAAAATGGAAGACCTCTTGCAACGAAACGGGCGCCACCGATGATACTCACTAAACTAAACGCGTCACGAGAATTAAAATAATAGAATGAAATGACTTTACAAGGTTTTGTTACGTTCAACATTGAACTTATTTCCCAGGGTCAGAGCGGAGAAGCTGCGGATGCCGTACACTCGATAGCGCTGTGCTCTCTATATCTATTGTTTGGCATAGCTCTGCTGGCTATGTCCTTTAACCTCGTGCAGGAAGAAGTCAGGGCTAATGTCGCTGCCGTTGCGACTCGTCTCGGCATCATCAAACCCCGAGACAATACCGAAGATTATTGAAATATAAAAAAAACTAGTCAATTTATTCATTATTAAGTGACTTTCGATTGTATACAACTAGTACCACATACAACATTACCCACGTGTATGTTGTAACACATATACATACGAGTACGTGCGCGCGTCACACTCGCGCAATCTTTAATTTGATAGTATACATTTACATTGTAAAGATAATTGTTATTAATACATTACATTATACATATATACATTATGTCATATATATAAAATACACCTACAGTTATTTCACTTGTTTATTCGAAATGTTACCCTTAAGCTTTACCTAACCCTTTACCTTTTAACCTTATATTTTCCTTGTTATTTACATTGCACAACTGGTAAGAGACTGCCAACAAGTCTCCGTATGTTCTTGTCTCTCCCAATTATTCCAGCAAGTAAAATTAACTAGAACAACTAGTCTAGTAAACTTACAAGTAAAATTGTACCTTTTATTTGAATATATAAAGATATTTTTTGTATAATTAAATAATTGTTTGAATGTAAGTTATAATCTTATCGCTTTCTAAAATGTGTCGACGTATGATGTGAATTTAAATAATAATAAATTAACAATATAACGAAACTTGTTTATAAATGTAAAATTGGTAAGTATTATATTTACGTGTCAATGTTTTTTTGTGTGTGAAGAACAAAACATTTTTTCGATTGCCTAGAAAATATCAAAACCATTCACGATTACGTCCTCCCCTTTATTTTTAACAATACATAGTTTCGTATAAGCGACCACAGCAAGTGGTAAGTTTTACCAGCGCATGTTTTAAATTTTACCTGTTATTTATTTCACATAAAAATCAAAATATTTTAAATTCGAGCAGACGCGAAGCATTTTGAATCGTCAGTTTACAAAACAACATCACCGACTTGGAATTTGATTTTTCCGAGAACAACAACATTGAACGGCAAGAAACTCAGTAGTTCCTCTTGTCCACCATTTAAATAACATAGTAAGTAACAAATATATGTATAATACTTATGGTAATTAGCGTTTATTTGATACAATTGACCTAGAACGTGATAAACAATTACGAGCTCAAGGTATTTGATGACAGAAATGTAAAGGATCAGAGTCGAGATTAGAACAAACTCGATAAGATAATAACCGAATTATAATTTACAAGTTATCGGAGATATCTTGTTCGCAATATTTAAATTGACCATCGTAAACTTAGTAATCTTGTTTATCGAAAAATGGATGGATCGCAAGGTTTGAAGTAATTTGTTATTCAGTGAATATCTCTCGAGACACATGGCGAAGAATTAGAGATTCTCTCGAGCTAAGCGATACTAGTCAAAGCGAACCAGGAACCGACAAAATGTCAAGCGAAGAAAAAGTTGAAGTTGGGAACACAGAACCAAAGGGCATTGACTTAGATAACATCTTAAGGGACGAGGTGGGTCAGTTCGGTCGCTACCAGATCGTCACGGTGCTCTTGGCGGCGCTGCCGGTTATATTCTCTGCTTTCGCTGCGGGTGAATACATCTTTACGACTGCCAGAATACCGACGAGGTAAATCTTTTTAATTAGTGTTACATTTACATGATCTAAGAGAAGTTTAATGATATTAAGCACTAGAATAGTGATTTTTTATAAATACATTTTAGTTTGGTTTTGCTGGATAATTGTACAAAACAAAGTACTATGTCATTATAACGTTGTCGTACTGAATGATTACGGCCACGGTGGCGAAGATAGACCAGCCAACTACGCAGGATATATCATATGGCAAAAGTGTGTTCGCAAACACAGGTGCACTCTCACAATCCGATGGGACGGTAAATCCGCCACGTCTGGAAAGAGAAATTTACATGTTTTTCGAGGTTTTACGTGAGTGTTCGTGCTTCCAACCCAGGATCTCGGGATCTGCGGCCTTAGATCTGGCAACTGGGCCAAAGAGGCAATCATAACATAACAAGCAGAAACAGAGCGTTTCGGAGACGGTTCTCGTATAAAGCACATGACTGACAACCTCTAGCTTTGCTAGTAATATGTAAACGGAAGTTTGTTTGTAAGTTTTCTAATTGATGAGAATCTGTTGTACTTATTTTATGTTTAATTGTATGGACTATGATTTGAATGTCATATCCGGTCATACAATTAAAATATTGCTGATAAATCATTTAAAAAAAGCTATCAACCAATGAAAGACTTTATAAAGATCACACTAAGCTCAATATTAATCTTTTAAATGTTTTATGTTAATCTTATTAGTATCTATTATTAAAAAAATAAAAGAATTTAGCTGATAGCAGGTGATTAATTATGATTGAATATATTGATTTAATTTTACTAAAAGCGACAACTTATTATGACATATCAACACTATCATATATTTAAACAAGTATACATTTTTTTGTTTTTTTTTTTCCCTCAATAAATATCTCACTCACATTAGCTCCGGAGTTAAATGCTGAAGACGATGCTCATGAAATCCTTGAGTAGCGTCAATTTATGCCATTAAACGGATGTTTAATGGCATGTGTTGATATTACCGATGATAGCAGCTGGACAGACACGGAAATGTGTTCGTTAATATTTATCATTTTCTTCTGTAAAATTGGTCGTACATGACAAATTAGTCATTGTTGACCTTTTGCTGTAATATATCTGGACCGTAAATCTTTAGCTATTTAGGTTAGTTATAATTTGACAGAAAATTGAGAAGACGATTTATTAAATTGTATATAACGATAAAGCCACTATTTAAATAATAACGCAAAGCCTTATCGACGACACTGTGACATATACGATTATAATACGATCACTGCGTCTCGACGAATAAATATATAACATTGACAGTAGTTACTAGAAGTTATAAAACTTTCCATGGCTAACTTTCCAATGGCTGCCATATTAAGCTGTAGTTTTGGTGTGGTGCATCCGGCCTTTTGTCGTTACTTAAACAATTATTCTATATTTTTCAGATGCTTAATCCCACAATGCGACGGCGAAAATGTAGAATATGCTCCAAGTTGGGTTTTGAATGCGATACCGGGCACTAGTACCAGTAGCTTTGAAAACTGTGAGAGGTATGAAGACAACCCCCAACCGAGCAATGCCACCGGCGTGTGTCCGGCCGAGTGGTTTGACAGGACCAGCACTGTGCCGTGCGAGGACCACGTGTACGAGAACACACTCAGTGTAGTCTATGATGTTAGTGTCGTTTATTATTTTAAGATATTCATAGGACACCAAGAACAGAACAAAAGGGGTTGCACCTTTATTTGCACGCTCAATAATAATTTATAGTAAATATTTGGCTTTTTTTAGATTTTTGATTTAATACACAAATAAAAATCTATATTTTAACATAAGTATCCTTGATTAAATATACCATAACGATACTTATTATTTATTTTAATTTAATTCTTAACAAATAAAATAATTTACGTCACAGAATAAACTCCTTAACTAAAATTTTAAGTAAAGCCTGAACTCTTTTCCGCCTTCGAAATATGCAAGTGGCGGAATATAATGCATTGCTTCGTGCACATACTCGTCGCCCATGGCTGGCGTGGCAAAGCCCAACCAGAAAGAGAATATATTATATTTATGTTTAATTTCAGTTCAAAATGGCGTGTGATGAATGGAGGCGATCTCAAATAGGATCTATCCGTACTATCGGCACATTGCTGGTGCTGCCCATTACGGGGTATATCTCTGACCGCTGGGGCCGTCGTGTCGCGCTCACCATCAACGCCTTCAACACTGCCTGGCTTGGGGTTGTTCGATCCTTCGTCAATTCTTACGAGTGGTTTCTCGCTCTTGAAGTTATTGAGTCCACTATTGGCGCTGGAGCGTATTCGTCATGTTATATTTTAGGTGATACATCTTGTAACATACAAACATACAAAAATTATATACATTTTTCATTTTATGTTAAATGAATTATTAAATATTTTCTAGTTACGGAGTTGGTGGGCCCGAAATATCGAGTAATAGTAGGTGCTACTATGTCAACGATGTTCGCTTTGGGGTAAGTTATTCTTGGATTCATAGCATGGGGAGTTCAACCCTGGCGTACTCTTACTCAAGTTCTTTATGCACCACAGCTATTAGTAGTATCTTACTTCTGGATCCTATCCGAGTCAGTACGCTGGTTAATGAGTAAGGGTCGTTACGAGGAGTCAGAGCAAATTCTGAAGAAGGTAGCAAGAATGAATAACAAAGAGTTGTCCGAGAAATCATTACAAGCTCTTCGAGCGACGGCTGAAGCTGAAAAGTTGATTGAGAGGCCGAAAGAGCCTTGGTTGGTGGTCCTAGTCTTAAGATCGAAGATTATTTTATTGAGATGTTGTGTGGCACCTATCTGGTGGATTACGAATACGTTAGTGTATTACGGCATGTCCATTAACGCAGTCAACTTATCGGGAAATAGATACCTAAACTACGTGTACGTTGCTGCTGTTGAAATTCCTGGTTACTGGACAGCTATACTGCTATTAGACCGAATTGGGAGGAAGCCAGTTCTTATTGGTGGTTATTGGCTATGCGCAGCTTGTCAGTTTGCATTTGCATTTATCCCCGAAGGTAAGACAACATTTTATGTTATACAAGGTCTCACATTTATTAAAATATTATTGGTAACAAATGTTTTTGTTTATATTTTAAAGAAAAAAAATCTAAAACAGTTTTCATACAACAGAATATTCAATTCCAGGTTACGGCGGCTTGTCGTTGGCGTTTTACTTAATCGGCAAGTACTCAATAGCGGTGGTAATGACGTCTGTGTATGTGTACACTGCTGAGCTGTTCCCCACCAAGTATCGCCACAGCCTCTTCGCCTTCGCATCCATGGTGGGCCGACTGGGTTCCATCACGGCACCTCTTACTCCCGCACTTGTAAGTTTGAAGAGATGTTGATATCTTGATAAAAATACTTAATAATTCAAAACACCCGAAGAGGTATGACTGCGTCCAGCAAAATCTAAAACATGTGTAGTATAAAATATTAACAAAAAAATAATTCAAACAATACTTTGAGAAAACGAATTATAAATAAAATTCGAGCCCAACAAAAACTCACCCGTATGAGGACGTAGGAGTATGAGAACAAACGAGAAGTAATACACTATGAAGCAAAGAATACTTTTTCAAATAGGTTCATAATAAATATCTGATCTTATAAAATCTTTTTCTTATTTTAAAGTCGATTAATATGTATCGTCAACCAAAGGAAGATCAGCTTTATGGAAAGAGCTAAATACTTTAACAAAATAACTTTTGATATTTTTATTGTACATTAAATATATAAAATTCCAATCTTATTTGGATAAATACAAGACTTTCCATTCATAAAAGTTATTTGACAATTTTCACAAGCATAGGAATATCTTTCCTTAACAATGAGTGTCACTCCTTGATTACGCATATTAAACTAAATGACATTAAAATAACTTAATTTCAGGCTTTGGAGATTTGGGAGAGTCTACCATCCGTACTGTTTGGCTCATTTGCGCTGCTTTCTGGGTTACTGATCTTCACCACACCGGAAACCCTCGGAACTAAACTACCTAACACGATGGAAGAAGCCGAACAGCTCAGTTCGAAGAAAAATAATTCCTAATCTAAATATAAATCTGAGTGAATGAATAATTTAATATAATTTAATAAAATCCTATGTATAAACACCTTTGGCATTAATTGAATTTTAGAAATTGCAGGTTTTATGTTGAAAAATTATTAAGCTTAGCGGTATTTCGTGATTGATGTAACCGTCACTCGCTATTGAGTGTGCTCTAATTAAATTCTAACACTAAACTAGCGTAATATTTCTGCCAGCTATTGGCTTGTACGTGTGGGGTGCTATAATTGAAAATATGCTATATTTGTCAATAATATATTATGTAAAAATAAAATAACTTTGTCGCCTGCGATAATGTTGATTGATTGCCAGGCCAGACCATTAAATTGTTAATCAGTTTTTCTATCTTCTTCTCTTGAAATTCTTTGGGTTTAGAAGCTTGCAGCGAGACATTTCCGTGTCTCTGAAAGCACGTAAAATTAGTCCTGAGTTTGAAATCTCTCAGTACGTGTACGGTTATCGGAACATCGGATTATGAAAGTAGCAAAAAGGAAGAAAGAAAGCAAAAATCTGTGTTTGAGCACAAATTTGTGCACTATAACTTATTCTGCACAGTTTGCCTTTTTTATGTCTCTTCTTTATGTGATAGATTATATTTGACGCAATATGTGTTCCTAAGTTATGTTTAAGTGGTTTGACGTAAGGGTGGCTGGCGTCATGTCTTTCACCACCACTCATGTTTTTTTACACCAGGAAAGCATTTGAATTTAAATAAATACCAACCAAGTATTTTATTTATAGATTTTTTGAATTTTTGTTTGTCGGTTTGTCTGTGCTTGTCTGTGACAAGGTTTTGCGTGATTGTCATTTCTAATATGAGTTGAATGCACTAGCAAACCATAAAGTGATAAAAGTAATAGAAGAAAATTATCAATCAAAATGCCCTTGGGTGGCATTGCAATACTTTTTTTGTTCGTCTTTGTCTCTTTGTACGTTTCGTTCGTTTTTGTTTCGTCACTCCGTCTGTTATGCTACATGGAACAAGGGCTGATAAGGTTAAACCCTATATAAATAGTACCATTCTGTGGTGTTAAATTATCCCTCCGCATTTAACAATAAATATCGAAGCGAATCGAAGGTAATAAAAATGCACAACAGTTTTTGGATTTGTTGTTAGATATTGGCAACGATAAATATCCACAAGAACGAGGAAAAGTTGTCATCGTCTATTTATGGGGACGTAACGAAAACAGCAAATTAAGAAGACTCCTGACTTCGCGAAAGAGATATTACGACCAATAGGCTATAAATGTTGAAATTTTCCAGGGGATAATGTAGAGTATATCTTGATTGACAGAGTTATGGAACTGTATGATCTTAATAACTATCCAGTTGAGTTTTTGGAGCCCCTGAGCGCTTCTAGCCTGCCAGCTCGTCAAATATATTTGAAAGTCCTACCTAGTACCTATAGTAGACCTCAGAAATTAAAAGTAGAGTACAACGCATCGTGAGACAAGCAGATACGTTAATAGGGTGCGGCGCAACTGATTCTATGGATTGGACCCTTTTATTCCATAATACTTGTCATTTAGTTTTAAACGAGTTCAGTATATAAATAAATATATGATAACTTTTACTAACAAGATTACATTATAAATTTAAAACATGATGTTGCCATTCCCATAACTTTTAAATTGCTGAACTGGTTTTTATTGAACATCACGAAGAATACGCTTGAATCAGTAACAAACAAATCCTAATCGGTTCACCTATTTTCTAACTACGATGCCACGACAGACACACAGATATATCAAACTTATACCATCGGTGTTTTTCAGTTGCGGCTTAAAGTCACGCGAACGGAGTCGAGGGCACAAGCTAGTTTATAACAAGTACGCGTTGGTTTGAAAATAAATATGTTTTTTTCCTTGAAAGTTGAATATTTTCCAACGGAATCTAGTTTCGCACTATCTATTTATTATAAAGATAAACATCTATCCGAATTTACCCATTATCCATAATTCATCATCATCGCTTTTATTTTGTAAAATAAAGATATGATATGAATATTTATGTAAAAAATGCACTTTCAATCATTTGCTCCAGCGATAATCTAGTATCTTCGATAATCCTAGCTTACATATATTATTAATGTAACAATGAGTTTGTTTGTCTGTTAAGCTTTCACGTCTTAACTACTTAACTGATCATTATGAAATTTTACACACAAGGAACTATTCTATCAACAGCCTGAAGTATCTGTATAAGCCTGCTTTATTTCTTGCTTGCAGCGTATAGGCTTATGGCTACCACGACGACTCGCGCTGCTGCATGAACGAGGTTTCGTCAGCAAATATTTGGCTAAATCACCAATACTATGTGACAAAACTAATATTTTTTATCTTACACAGACAGGCGAAAATAAAATAAATAAAAAGATTACGTTTTATTAACCCGCGCTCAATCTAATAATTCTTATCTATTATTGATACATTATTTACTATAATGTTCTTAGTAGACAATGTTAAATTTGAAACACCGCTAGAGTGACGGAGCGCTTCTTTCAAGACGGTCTCGTTCGAAACATGGCTGACCAAACACGAACAAATCCTAATGAGGATAATTATGAAGAGAAAAAAGATAGGAATACGGTTAATCTAGATAGAATCCTAGTAGAGGAGATCGGGGAAATTGGTCCATATCAGCTGCGGACGCTGGGTCTGTCCGTAGTTGTGGTCATCTTTGCTGCGTGGGCTGCGAGTGAATACGTTTTTACAACTGCTCGTATCAGTACCAGGTAAAACGAAATGATTATGATTCAAATAATAATTATTTTATGAATATATTCAAATAAAAATAAAATTGAACGCAATTTATATTCTCTATGCCAAAATATTATGCGCATCAGGGGTACTTAGCAACTACTTAACATTGTATATTCTTCTGCCTTAAAGCAATACTTTGTATTGTTGAGTTCTAGTTTAGAATGTTGAGTGAGCCAACATAGTAGGAACGCCACCTTTCTTACGCCACCAATGTCTGTGGACGTTAGTGGCCACTAACCATCATTTGTTTGTCTACTCAATTAAATTAAAAAAAATGTCCAGTGGAGACATTGAATCTTTTTTTTTCTAATGTTCAAATTGAGATACAAACACTTAAGCCACCTACCAAATTAAAACTTTAACACTGAAACTGTCGCCTATAAAGTCATTCCAATATATACGATCCCACTCCCAGGAAACTAGTGTCATCCCATTAGATCTCCTTCTATTAATTACGCACGACATATTTTTGTTATAGTCATACAAAACATACTAAAATAGATACGTTTTAGAGGAGAATGCAGTGAGGAAGTTAATGTTTCTGCATATTTTATTTAAGGTGTTTAATACAAGAATGTGAAACACGAGAGTCGGCTGAGTTCAGACCATCTTGGGTTTTTAACGCAGTGCCCGCTAGCGGTAGCTCTTTCGACAATTGTCGACGATTTGATGGCATCAATGGAACTGCTTGGAGAAGTGATGTCTGCCCTGCGGACTGGTTTAATCGTGAGAACGTCATTGACTGCGAAGAATTTATTTACGAGAATACTGATACTGTTGTCTATGATGTGAGTAATATAACATTGTTAGATCTCCATACGCTATCCATAATACGTTACGATTTTTTCATGTTTTAAAAGATAAATACTACGTAACTGTTGCTATTTATGTAACTATTTAATTATTTATTTGAATTACTAACTATTTTATTAATTTTGTTTTAACAAAGTTATAAAATAATTGTTACGTATCGTTCGCTAAAAACTGATTTTAAAAGATTAGGTCCCAAAAATGTATCAAATTTTATCTTTAACATGTCCACCATATTTTACATTTGATTCAACTACTCGAACAAAAAAGCTATATTTATTTAATTGTATAACATTATATAAATCTTTCCAGTATGGGTTAGCATGTGACGAATGGCGTCGGACACTCATCGGCTCGGTTCGGACCTTTGGTACCCTGACCGCGTTACCGATTACGGGCTACGTGTCGGACCGATGGGGGCGGCGAACCGCACTGAGTATTAACGCCTTCAACACCGCCTGGATGGGTACAGTCCGGTACTTCGCCGGCACTTACGTAGGTTTCCTCATCTCAGAAGTGGCAGAAGCGACGTTTGGTTCAGCAGGATTTTCCTGCTGCTATATACTTCGTAAGACTTTATACTTTTTAATTTATATAATTTGACTTCCAGTACGTCTGACCGTAATAAAGTCATGATGAACGATAAATTGTTCGTACAGCCAATGAAGCCGAGTAGATCGTCGTCTATAAAATCATAAATAAAAAGATAATTTAGCTTAATACAAATAAATATTTTTGAATACTATGCATGACGCAGTATAAAATGATAAAGAGATAATTAAATCTATCTAAAAGAGATAAACTATATGCATGACTAAAACTTAAAAAATTATAATTGTATGAGTAGATAATAGATTATCTCTTTTAGAGAAAGTTATCAACTCATTCCACTGCCATAGAACTGTGACTGAATTTCATTGTAATGATTTTCTTCAGCAATGAGCACCAGATGAATTATAAACAAATTAAGCACCAGTGATCTTCAATTACCACATGTTCGTTTAATATAAACCGTAAAGGTCACGCTGGCTGTGCGTGGTACGTTCACGTGAGACGTTTATTTATTTATTCTGCATACGTTTTATTATTATATATCAGCAAAATATTTATTACCAACAAAACCGATAAATTGGGGCAATTATATAATAAAAAGAAACAAGTATAAACCAGTAATCAGTTTTTTTTAAACACGTATATTATTACTGAGTAGCATCGTTTCTCTAATCCAGAGTATAGGAGTAGGAGGGGGGGAATAAGCTTGAAATCTTCAACTTAAGTCGATAGAAAGCTTTTGCTCAGCAGTGGGATATTTCAATCGTTATTTTTGCCTTTTACGAAAAATAATACAAGACTTGCTCTTTTACAGTTACGAGTTCTTGACTCTTTGAATGTACTCATACATTCAAGAAGAATTCCAGTTTTTCCTTTCTTTTTATAAATTCTCATTGCTATAAGTGTGAAATTTGAAGAACTTTACTCTCCCATTTATGTCATTGTGAAGGGTATTAAATAGACTTTGGAATTAGTTATATGTTGTTTCTAGTAATGGAACTCGTGGGCCCGAAGTATCGAGTCATCGCTGGAGCGACCATGAACACGTTTTTCTCCATTGGTCAAATAACAATGGGTTTCATCGCTTGGGGAGTTCCTAATTGGCAGAATCTTACGCTCACTCTGTACGTTCCGCAGTTCATTACCATATCTTACTTCTGGATCATGTCTGAGTCTGTCCGCTGGTACATGAGCAAAGGCCGTTTCGAAGAAGCAGAAAAGGTCCTTAAAGACGTAGCCCGTGTCAACAAGAAGGCATTATCGGATAAGTCGTTACAACTATTGAGAGAAAATGTAATAGAAGAGGAGAGGAAGAAAGCCAACGAAGAAGCGGAAAAAGCAAGTGAACCATGGCTGATAGTTCTTGTATTTAGACACAAAGCAATTCTAACACGAGTACTCGTGTCTCCGATTTGGTGGATTACTACCACGTTTATATACTACGGCATGTCTATAAACTCGGTGAATATGTCTGGGAACCGGTACTTGAACTATGTAGCGGTGTCCGCAGCCGAGATCCCGGGCTACTGGACTGCAGTGCTTCTGATGGGTAGGATTGGGAGAAAACCCGTGCTCGCTGGGGCCTTCTGGATTTGTGCCGCTTGCCAAGTGGGATACATCTTCATGCCTGACGGTGAGTTTTATCGTATTTTGTAAATAAAATAGAGTAAGATCAGAAATACCTGTGATAAAGATGAATTAATATAAAAATACACAATATTCATAAAATACTCAAACATACAAGAAAAACTATTTAATAGGTCTCTACGGTGCCTCCTTGACGTTGTATCTGATCGGAAAGTACAGCATAGCCATGGTGATGACGTCGGTGTACGTTTACACGGCAGAGCTGTATCCCACGAAGTATCGACATAGTCTCTTCGCCTTCTCCTCAATGATGGGCAGGATCGGATCTATAGTTGCGCCGCTCACGCCTGCTTTTGTAAGTTTATATTATATGTATAAAGTAATTCAGAGTCATTACAAACGTAAGTATTATATAATACGTTCAGTAATATATCAGAGACCACTTTAAGCTTTGATACATTAATACAACTATTTTATATCGTCTAACTTGAGATAAAAGACTAAATTCATTGAGCTTCGCCAATTTCCAATATGTTATTACTAATCGTAATCGTCAATATCGCATATCGTTTTCTGATGTTTCACGACCGTCTGTGGTGAGCTAGGAGTTTGTTCTTAAAGAAAAGCCCCATAGTTTGTATTCAATAAGAATTTCTAGAATCTAGCTTAATATGAATATTTGGTGGTAAAATAGAAAATATTTCATGTTTAATAATAAGCCTGCATGAATATGAATAGTTAATAAAATAAATGTTTTCGGGGTAAAATTCATTATTTATAAATTTAGTGTAAATTTGAGTTGGGAGTGAAAATACGTCGATTCAGCTAGTTTTGAATAAATTGAACGAGTCGTTGAGTGAATGTTAATATAATACTTTCATTCCAGGGTGCAATTGTTTGGGATAATTTACCATTCGCCCTGTTCGGCGGCTTCGCATTGCTATCGGGACTTTTAGTTCTCATAACCCCTGAAACCCTCGGCTCCAAGCTCCCGGACACCATGGATGAAGCTTCTATGATCGGCGTCAAGACTAAGAAAGCTGCAGCATAAATGTTCCTCATTTTAATTGTATATATTATATGGTTATACCGCCTAGAGTAATGTAAATACCTTTTGATTGTGAGTGATGATGAGTGATATTTATATTAATATTTTGCTTTTTATTAAATGAAAACATTTTTATTTCATTTGTTGGTCATTATTTTAATTGGTAGGTATTATTAATTAAGAAGAAGTTCAATTCATCACCAATCGTGGTCCGCAAACATCTAAGCAGCTTTGACGTGCCGGATGATAGTATGCCATATGTGTGTCTGCATACGGGTGTTGAAGCAGCCTGGAGGCAGGAGCTGTAACTCTATACGCAGTGCCAATATCGGACAAACCTTTACTGAACCAAATCAATGCATATATTGATTTCAAATTGATACCATGTAACAAATGTAAAAAAATGTTGAAACGCTCGCTCTAATGCCAAACAAGACATAAACGGGATCAATCCACAATAATGACTATTTTCATTTTTATATACTTAAGTGCACTTTTCTATAGCACATGAATTTTAGTAAAAAATATTATGGGTACAATCAGAAAAATAGCAATATAATAATATATACAAATTAGGATTACAACGACTCAGGCGCGTCATCACACGCGAACTACTCATTCACGGAACAATGGATCATCACTCTTCAATATCCGGACATAAAAGGCCAATAAACAAATAATAATCTTGTATTGGAGTCATTTGCGTTATTTCAGTACCTCTAACTCACCAAACAAACAGACGTAATATCATAAAAAGTCACATATCATATTTTATTATATGTCAATGTTAAGTGAGGTAAATCATACGATATTACGGCTATGATCTTTCTGTTTATAGGATGTTGTAGGCAAATGAGTTAGAGCGAGGAAAACAACATCGTAGAATCTTGTATGAAGCTTCTCCCGTGAAGCGAAGACCAGAACATATCAAGATACGTAATCGGTCACAGGAGCCTTCCTAAGAAAAGCAAATCAATGATATAAAAAATTAGAGTATATTGTTTATTATTTAACGTAAAATAGATCGGACAAATGGACCACCTGATGGTAAGTAATCACCACCCATAGTCATGGCGCTGCAAGAAATATTAAATATTTCTTGCAGCGCCAATGCGCCATCGAACTTGGGAACTAAGTTGTTACGTTCCTTATGCATACACTGGCACTGGATGAAACCGGAACACAACAATACTAAGTATTTCTGTTTGGTGGTAAAATATGTGACACCTACCCAGACGGGCTTATACAAAGCCCTATCACCACTAAATAAACAAGAGATCATGCTGCGTATTTTCTGTTCTGCAAATACTTGCTGATTCTGGTTCATTTTTCGTCATTAAAAAAGTTGTGATCATGTGATTTGCATCTCTATCAGGTTGGGGTTAAATTAGAAAAGTACTGTTTATTTTCAGTTTCGTTGATTGATTAATATCGATAAGATATTTTTAAGAATATCACATCGTAACCTTGAGTATGATTTGAATGTGATTAAAATATTCGCTAGCTTTTACGATACCCAAATATTATTAAATATTTATGATATCGATATTTTAATCCCTGACAATATGAATAATAATTTTTCAATACAATTCTTCACCAATGACAAAATTTATGGTACAATGTAATCGCGATAATATATAAATACGTATTAAAGAATTTACACCGCGTATCGTAATACGTCAATTTATATAACCAACGCATTGTCGACTATAGTGTAATATATCGCCGAGTATGGTAAATAACCATTAATAAAAAATAACATTCAAACAACAGACTTAATGCGAAGACGTTAAACGAGATAATGGAGAAAGAACGAAATCTACAGAACAATGAACGAGTGAATTTAGATACGATATTGAAAAATGATATCGGACAATTTGGTAGATTTCAACTGAGAATGGTGGGCCTGGCCGCTCTGATAGTCGTGTTCATAGGATGGTCGACCAGTGAGTACCTGTTCACGGTAGCTCGGATTAACACGAGGTTAGTTACAATTCAGATTTTATATAAATACAATAAATAATAAGGCAAAATACATGATCAATTTTGTGACAGCTTTGTGTTACGAATAAATTATAATCTTGGAACTCGAGAATCCCTTCACAATGTTTTTAGTAAAGTAGGAATACTTACGGTTGCATCACAATACATTTGCAGCACTGTTATGTATGTGCACAATAATATTGCTCACTTTGATAGACTTATTCTATCAAAGTGAGCAATATAATATAATAATCATAATAATTTTTAAGTTTATATAGATGATAAAAAGTGGAGCTTATACTCTTTTTGACCACAAGAGGAGAAAATCCAAATAAACAACGTTTGACAGGAAATTCGCGATATCATTGATCGAGAGCTTAATTAGTCTACGATGTTCACTATGGATTTGAGAAAAAAATGCGTTTTGAACGTCGACAAAACTGTTATCGGAATGTTTAAAGTAAAATTAAAGTGGAAAGAAGTGGTTAAGTGTAATAGAGTTGTATTATAAATAAATATGTATTTATCATAAACTCTTTGTAGCGCACAACACAGCTGAATTATTAGCAAATCGTATGAAATATGTAAATTTAAGGTTTGTTTATCTTTCCTACTTCCATTGGAAGGCTATTCTCCTTTCATTGTATTTGAACGATGTAACTTTGTATTTAAAATGTTGAAAAATATTAACTGAGTTTCATGTCTGTAATTAGCTTTACATTTAATACAATTCCGTAAAATAACCTCCCAAGTGTTTTTGTAAAAGTGTATCTAAATGAAATATATTTTGATTTGATTTTGATAATATTTTTGGTTATATTGTGGAGTAACTATAAACATATATGTAACTGTTCTGCAAAAAAGCCTTTAAAAAACAACCTTTTGACAACCTTTAACAACCTTTTGAAAATTTTATGAGGTTGGAATTAACATAAAGATAGAAAAGCACTTATAAGAGCATTTAAATGAAGTTTACTTTGATTTTGTCAGAAGAAGTAACTATACGTTGCAATTTTTGCTTTTTAGCTGTTATATGATAGAGTGTTTGTAACTAATTATACGAGCTCGATCACTGTTTGTTCAAAACATAGAAAAAGCCAAATTATAATTACTATAAGACTTTGACTTTGAATAATAGTGCAAAATAACAAATAATTAACAAAAACTTTTACTTTTTATGCTAAACATAAACCATACATCTATAAAATTACAAAATAACGTGGTATACAAAATTAGGTAAGGCTAAACGTATTCTCACATGTTTCAGATGTCTCATCCCCGAGTGTGAAAATAGAGAGGATGCGACGTTTTCACCATCTTGGGTGCTGAATGCAATACCAGCTAGTGGTAGCTCGTTCGACAATTGTCAAAGATTCGCTGAATCTGAAATTATATCTAACTTGACAAACGAAGTGTGTCCAACGGAAATGTTCAACCGCGACAGACTAATTAATTGTGATAAATTCGTTTACGAAAACACTTATTCAGTTGTTTATGAGGTACTGACAAGTATTTTTATTACGAGAAAATCTCTAATGTTATCCAATTTTAACAATTAGACCTATAATAAGCTCTTCATTTTTCAGTTCAATTTAGCTTGCGATGAATGGCGTCGAACGCTAGTTGGGTCAATGCGGACGCTGGGCACTCTAGCGGCTCTTCCAATAATTGGCTTCATTTCGGATCGATGGGGTCGCCGTGCTGCTGTCGTCGTAAGTTCCATTAACGCCGCATGGCTGGGACTCACCAGATATTGGGTTAACACGTACACAGGATTTCTCATTCTGCAAGTAGTCGAATCCATGTTTGGTTCTGGAGGATTTTCAAGCTTTTATATTTTTTGTAAGTGATCTATAATAATAAATAAAAAAACAAGAGTCTGCCTGACATATCTGCATCTAAACAGCTAAAGCAAGATTAAGCTCTTAAAATAACGTAAGGAATATATTTAAACTGTTTTCTTAAAAAACTTCGAATGGAGTTTGTTACAAAAGTACTTAATGATATTTAATATACAATATATTAAAATAAGTTTCAAGTTTCAGCCCTGCTGTAACCAATAGAGGCAATAAGACGTGGTGCGATATAGTTACACAATATAAACATGAGTCGTCAATTTTAATTTAGCGACAATTTTTATTTTTATTCTAGTGATGGAGACCACAGGACCTAAATACAGAGTCGTGGCTGGCGCTCTTATGAATACTTTCTTCGCTGTCGGTCAGATGACTACAGGTCTCATAGCATGGGCTGTCCCTGACTGGAGAAATTTAACTCTGACCTTGTATATTCCTCAATTTCTTGCAATAGTGTATTTGTGGATTATGCCGGAGTCAGCTCGATGGTACATCAGCAAGGGTCGGTATGATGAGGCAGAAAATGTATTAAAAAAAGCTGCACGTATTAATAAAAAAGAACTGTCTATTAATTCTCTCCAGGCGTTAAGACATAGTGCTGAGGAAGAAAAAAGAATTAATGAAATACTAGAAATACAAAAAACACAGGAACCCTGTCTTGCTGTTCAAGTATTTCGCCATAAGCCAATTTTGATTCGAGTAATTGTGTCTCCGATCTGGTGGATCACGAGTACGTTGATATACTACGGGTTGTCTATTAACTCCGTACACATGGTGGGCAATAGGTATCTCAATTTTGTATTAGTATCAGCAGTGGAAATACCAGGTTATTGGACGTCTATGTTTCTTATGGGGAAAGTTGGCAGAAAACCCGTGCTTATTGGAGCATATTGGGTTTGCGCTCTTTGTCAGATTGGATACGTGTTCATGCCAGATGGTAAGTATTTCTTTCCACGCAGAGATATGAAATCCTTGAGATATTGATGATGAACTTCAATTTCAGGTCTTTACGGAGTTTCTTTAACTATATATTTAATTGGGAAATTCAGTATTTCTATGGTGATCTCAGCAATTTACATTTACACGTCTGAGTTATACCCTACCAAGCATAGACACTCTCTCTTTGCATTTTCTTCTATGATTGGGAGAATTGGATCTATTCTGGCGCCACTGACGCCGGCTTTGGTAGGTATTTTTCAAAGTTCGAAATGTCAAATACAAATTTGAATTAGCTTAGCTAATAGAATGTTGTCAAGTTAATCTAAGGACATTGATAACGCAGTATTACCATAAGTGATATTATCTTAAATACCATTTTTCCTACTTGCAAATCTGTTGCCTATTGTACTATGTACACCTTTCCACATCTCTTTACAAATATCGAGCGACCAAACCACAGATGCCACAAACAATTTTTTTCAGGAAACAAAATATTTTTTTGCAAAATTGCTACGAATCATTTAAATATCTGAGTTCACTCAGATAGCAGGTTTTTGTGTGTTTCAATTTGTTAACGCAATGAGAAATCTCATTATTATTACCTTGTATACTTGTGTTTTCAGGGTGCAGCTGTATGGGACCAACTGCCTTTTGTCTTATTTGGAAGCTTCGCGCTGCTGTCCGGTGCGCTAGTAATGATAACGCCAGAAACTCTCGGCACAAAGCTACCAGATACGATGACAGAAGCATCTGAAATAGGCAAAATTAGTGACTAGCATATTGTGCAAAATAAAAACAGTGACTATCTTTAACATTTAATGTTTGTTAAATTGTTTTAATATTAATATAGAAATTTACAAGCGTATGTTATAAAAAAAACACCCTCAGCTGACATTCTTTCTTACTCTTCCCCTAAAAAATATAATCTCAAACAAAAAAAAAGTGTGTCTTTCGTTCTGCTAGCGTACCAGTGTAATACAGTGTTTTTCTAAAATTCACAATTACGCCATTTTAATGTCATTTACACAAATAACAAGTACGTCATAGTATAAGTTGACTATTTAAGTTGGATATTATGGTGCTCAAGAGAGACGAATGACTTTCTCAACAATAGGCCATTACTACACTTTGTAGAAATTTATTGTTTAATAATATCAATATTTAATTGGTTTGTTCAATATTTCATCGACAAATATCATCATAAATGTCTAAAGAATGTTTTTGTGTTTTTTTAAGAATGTGGTTTTAAAAAAATATATGTCTAGTTTTTATTAGGACTGTATGATCTCCATATTTCATTTACTAGACGAAACTTGACCTGGTTGTATGGTAGCCTAGCATTTATTTATTATAGCCTATTTCAAAATTATTTCTTTTTTCTTTTCCAATATTTTTCAAAAAGTAACGTCCATGAAACTTCTAAATAAATAAATGTAGTATGTAATGTGTAACTTATATACACACTTCCAATATAAATTAATTAGATTTTTTGTACGATTGAAGCATTCACAAAATTTAAGTTATTATATTTGGTACAATCACTTTATCATCATCGTTTTCATTATTCATCTAATCTCAGACGGCTGCTGGACACGTACCTTTCCCAAGCTTCTATTCCTTCGCTTTTTTTTATGGTATAGGGGGCAAACGAGCAGGAGGCTCACCTGATGGAAAGTGATTACCACCGCCCATGGACATCTGCAACACCAGGGGAGTTACAGGTGCGTTGCCGGCCGCTGAAGCTGCCATCGTGCTAAATCCAGCCTTTTTTTATTCTCTGAAAAAAAACATTTAGGCGTTTCTCCCGCTTGAAGAGGTGGGGGGTTCTATGTGAGACTTACCGGCAACCGTGACGCCCAGACGGTTGGCCCGCCTATGCAACTCTTCAATCTAGAAGGGTTCCCGGAGTACAGATAGTGGTGAAGGTCCCGCCGATAATAGCCACCAGGGAAAAATGCGAGAGCCACCGAGAGGCACATGTAGCTATAGTGATGAGGGTGTCATTCGCGTAACGCAACACCCTCATCCCGGGAAGGACAGGTGCTCGCAGAAGCCAATCGAATCAGACATTCCACAGTATTGCGTCTATGGTTGATCGACCTACCCTGAATCCGTACTGAGCCTCTGAAAGACCCGGTCCTGAACCCGGACCCGGAGAGTCCGGACCCGTCTTATTCAGTAACAGTGCTAAATCCAGCCGTCTATTTGAGAAGACTTGACAATTACAACAATTCTTATTCCGCCGAGAGGGATCACGAAATCTGATCAGATGAAAAATTCAGATAAATTAATAATGATGTGGCAATTATCAAAAATATATATTATTTCTATGGATGAACAATATGTTGCAAATTCATGATGTCGTAATTATGTTCAACGATAAAAGTGATCCAAGATAAATTTAGTCCCGATAGTAGAAATTTAATGAAACGATTATGATGACGTGTAAAGTATAATTACATTTTGCAGTGCTTCGTCTTTAACTTTTATAAACAAACAGATTCCATAGAAAAAGATTTAACTTTTTTGTTATCTTCAGTTATAAAAAATGTTTATAAAGATTTTTTAGTAAAACGCATGAAAAAAGAAGGTCGTCGCATGCGCCCAGTAGGGATCAGGTGATGTTGTCTCTCTCTAAAGAAACTACACAATACGTTAACGTGACGCGAGTGTGCGGAAGTGCGTCCGCTCGTCACGACTCCAGCGAACATTGTCACCGACGTTTGTTGTTAAAATGCCCGCTGGACTGAAACATACTTTCTAGCTAAATTATTCATATGTTCAAGTATATTTTAGCAATTATTGTTCACGATATATTTTGTTATTAAAGCTATGGCAATAAGAAAGGGCGAATGAAATATGAGAGGGAGTCATAGGTATGAATGTAGATGCCGATACGCCAAGAGAAAGAGGGAAGAGGGAAGAAGATGACCTTTTTGTCTATGTAATCTTTTACACGTTTTGTTTTTATTATGTTATTCGTAGGTGGGTGAGTAATTGGCCCACGTGATGGCAAGTGACCCCTATCTCTCATTGACATTGGCGTCGTAAGAAATATTAACCATTCCTTAAAACCGGAACATAAAAATACTAATTATTGCTGCTTGGCAGTAGAATATGCTATGATATGGTACCTCCTCAGACCCAGAGCCTTAAAAGTAATGACCATCGTGGCTCCTTTAGTACGGCTGTCTCCCACCATTAAATGATAAAGACTGCGTGTGGGACAAAATGTGAAAAGAAGAAAGAGAGTAGGGATAGCACTGATGTGACAGGAGATAACGTCACTCTAATCCCTATAACATAATGTTTGCTCGATACAAGCAGGGTTGTGTAGGGAAAACGGCTTTTTGCAGAAATCAGTTGAAAAACGAGAATACCGAGCACGAAGGACTAAAAATATAATCATAAATATACGTGTTTACATACGACTGAACAACTGACTAATCTTAAACGATATCGCTGGAGTAATTACCACAGTAAATTAAAGTGAATTATTAAAAGTTGCAATACTAACTTCATGTTTATAAATCACGATTTGTATCTACAATATCGTTCGGATGGTCTTTGAATAGACAAAGATAACGGTTGTCTGATCGGGACTTGGAAAATATTTCATAAGTTAACATCGCTTAAATTTCAATATCTCCGATAGTTTCGAAGAGTTATTAGTATTAAAAAACCACAAAGATTATTGTGTTAAATAATATTTCTTACACGAGTACATTAGTAGAGAATGATTCATAAAAATGATTTCATTTGTGTAAACTTTCGCTGATTTTATTATGAGTTCTGGAAAAATAACACCATTAAAGTTAGTTCTGTTTTCGTTTCGCGAATTAAATCAATGTACCAACGAGTAGCGTAGTCATGGATATGGTATCTGTTTATATCAAGCTCATTAACTTGGTCAATTTTCATAAACTTTTTTTGCCTAATTGTTGACTCTTAAAATGACTTTATGGCTTTAAGGCCCAACTAAAAAAACAGTGTGTTTTGATCGATAACGTTTGTAAAAAATATATAAAAAAACAGAGTTGATATGAAACTATTCATACATAAATGCACAATCGATAGCTCAGTATTTTCTATTTAATCTTATTGTTTGCTATATGATTAAAAAATATATTGAGTGTGTTAATTTTTATTCAACTTCAACTGTGATCATACTTAGTGCTATTATTCTTTTATGAGAATTGGGACGAATTTTTGCACACATATCTCTTATTTTGAATTGTTGTCGTGCCTTCGAATAGATAAGGTTGAAATTGGATTGGATGGATTTATTTCAAATTATCTTAACAGCTTATTAAATGTAACGTTTATTAAACAGGTATCAATGTATTAGGGGTCATTGAACCAGTATAATATTAGTTTGACAAATGTAAGGTACATACCTTAATCTACCAACAAACAATATCAATGGTATAATATTGAATAGAAAAAGCGGACAAACAAATGATTTAATTGTGTTTAATCTTGACAATGTCGAACGAACCCTTGACACCGGCGTGTGCTCTCGCCCGTGAGGCCGAAGAAGTCCGCCGTATGATCACTAGCTCACTCACTCTTGGCTACGGCGGAGAGCAATACGAAATAATATTGTTCGGTGATAGAATATCTCGTTGGTGGTACTTTATACGACTTGACAAGATCTGAATATCAAAGACAGATTTGGTGTCGAGAACTAGCGCTTCTCCCCTTATATTATTCAGAATTAATGTAATCGATGGAGAGGTATCGCGATGTTTTATAGAAAGCGGAAGTATGCGTCAATCGTGCGGATAACAGGTGTTTATGCAGAATTGAAATGTAGTGTATTAGTAGCGATTAGCTGTGAATGAGCGCCGTCTTGACGTGCAGACGTGTGTGCACTCCGCTGCATCCACTGTTATCGGGCTATCGGCCGCGGTTCGGCGTCGCACGCTTCGGGAAATTTGTGACATCGTTTCAAATATTTATAAAAAAATTGTGAGGTTCCATATTTAATTAGTAGTAAATCTTTAAATTATTTTTGAATTTATTTCTTAAAAAAGTTGTGTCAAAAGTGATATTTTTTTATAATTTTTACTAAAAAGGTATAGTATTATACGATTTCTAAGCATACTTTGGTTTAAATGATATTTGAAACATATCTAACGATGACTTTATTATTTTAGTAAAATCAATTACACAGATACCTAATGCTGCATATCTTTATGTGTTCGGATATACAAAGGTTATTTTCTGTTGCCCCTTGAGTTTGTAAAGATCCGTATCGCCGTACACTGCATTGTTTCCGCACATGTGATTAAACAAGATCTGAAAACTCAATACTTAGGGAGATGTCTGTCGCGGTTTGTTTGTACATGCAAATTATTTTATGAAAATTCACTGGATTATAATTATTAAATCAACTTAAACTTAATCTAAATAATGATAATATTTATATATTTAGTTCGACATTCGTTAGAAATAAGATTTTTTTTACATAACTAACTCTAAAATTAACTGGAAAATTATAATATATATATTTGTTTTAAATAAAGTACAATATAAGTATAATAGTAATTAAAATTGTCGTTACGCTTTCAAATAGAAATTGGCGATAAACGTTCTAAGGTTAAATTAGTAGCCATTAGAAACAGCGGCTCGCTTGCGGTAGAGTTATAAGTAAATTCGAAATAAAATAAAATTGACAGGGCCCTGTTCTTGACTAGGTACCAACTGCTCTGTGGCTGATGTATTCTAAATTGAGTGAGCCAGTTTTAAAATTTAGCTTTTTAGATTCCATTGTCAACGTCGGTGGTGTTTGGAGTCTGTTAGCTGGTTACCACTTTTTATTAGGTGGCCTATTGTCTACCTTGCAAGTATAATTTAAAAACAATATAGAGAAGATATAATATTCAAGTGCAGATGCTAATGGTTTAAAACTCGTCTGTGGAATCGAGTAGTTTCCGCAACTCGCTACCGACATGCGGATCGATTACATTTAAATAAATAACAATATGAAAATAATATAATTTATATTAAACAAAAATAAATACTCCAGCTGGATATACTTTACGTAATAATTTTATAATTTGTATAATTCTAGAATGATAGCGGTGGATATTTTATTGTTATCGTGTTTTTTCAAAAGTGACGTTAATAACGATTGATACATACAATTGATATCATCACTTAAATATTCACAATATGTAACTAAACATTTATTGTATTGGGAAATAATATGTTGTTATGTTATAGTCACTATATGTGTCAGTCGCGTCGATATGTGTTATAATAACATTATACTTACGATATCATATCATAACTCATTTCTTTATGCTTATTTATTTATAAATTGTAATTAGATGAATATAATTGCATCAATCAGTACAACCTAAATCAAACATAGTTTTGTGTGTGACTTTATCGCAATTCGTTTGAACTTGGTGGCGAGCTCGAGAAGTACCCCATCATAAGTTTTTGTATTCCGGTACAAAGGGTGAGCAAGGCAGTGTAACTACAGTCACGAGATGTATAATATCTTAGTTCTCAAGGTTAATAGCGTATTGCCGATGTGTGATTGGTGGTTAAGCAGTTGTTGCCGAGCCAATGTCTATGGCTAGTTGTGGCCACATGCCATCAGGTGACCCAAAAGTCTAGTAAGTTATGTTAAAAAGGATAAATTTTGTACATAAAAATCCTTATAAGGTCATGAATAAGCTAACCACTAAGCCATTGCCGCTGTTGTCGTTGAGCTTATGTCTAGCTGCACAAGAAGTTAGTTTACTAAAATCATCAGTCAGGCAGACAGTTTTCGGTCCTAATTTCATTCAAAATGATCCAGAAAATATGTAAAGTCTCGTAACATTAACTTACAAACAAAAAGGTATGGGGTTTCGAGAAGAAACAAGCTACCCATTACCATGGTTACTTATACTTAAGTTAAAGTTAGATTACCCATTACTTAATGTTTGTCTTGAAAACACCAATATTAAAACTAAATATTTATTTTTATTTTATTATAATGTACAGTCGGCTTAAATTCTAAGTTTAAGTTAAGGTAAGCCCTGAGTTTTACGGAATGAGATGTTATTGATGTTTAATGAGATGTTATGTTATTCTGAGTTAAGTAGGGAATGAGATGGTAGTGTAATCGCGAAAGTCTGCCTCGTACAGTACAAAGTGTTCAGATCAAAATGACAGCCGAGACAGTGAGAGTGGGTTTCTATTAATAGCTGGGGTCGGAGCCCGCCTATCGGGTCGCTATCTATTGCACTTGAACGGCCGCCTTAGTCATTATAGGCTTATTTATGTGATTAAAGTTAAAATGTATTTTATCCGGTAGTAGGGCGGGAGAGCTTTGTAATGGACGTGTGAAACATGTGACCAATAAATTCAAGTACAGCCTGATAATATTCCGTTGCTGAGATTACACTCTCTCTCCCTGTAATGTTTGGAGGTGGATACAACAGACAAATAGTTTAAACAACGTAATATATCACCTATGTGGGTGGGAAACTTCATTGTCCTATTTTTATATTTTATATTTTCTACAATGCCAGTGTCTGTGAAAGATAAAACCATGACCGGTTATTTTTGGAAAATACTTGTGTGAGTTGGAAGGTCACTCGTCAAAATAGATATTCTATTCCAACCCCAAGAAGCCAAAGAAGACAATAAATAATACCTTTATAGATAGCATTGAATTGATGCAATACAATTGGTCGAGAGCTTAAATAATATCTGTTGTTCATTATGGATTTGTGAAACAAATAACACGTTTTACATGTCGATGAAGCCATTAAGACAACTTTGGAAGTAAAATTGAAGTGGATATAGGGAATGGAATAGCATTTAGAATATTGTGTTATAAATTAAGATAAATTAATCAAGAAATTTTTAGTACAAAATATGGCTTAGCCGTTACTACAAGTCCACTTGGACAAATGTCTTACTACACTGTGCCGAAGCAAGCTATGTTTAATGTTGATTAATAATATTTTTGATTCGAAGAGTATTAGAGAAATTATAACGTGAGAAAATTTAATGTATTGTCGTACGGTGTACCGTCGCGACAATAGTCCCGCTTTTAATCTCAGTTAGATCTTAGACATACAACATTAACACATAAAATGCCTCGTTGGTTTAGTAGCTAGTTAATAAAGCAACAGTTCCCATATCTCGGTGAGAACTTGGCAGTGCTACACTCCTGACCGCGAGCCTATCAATTGCAAAGCCCGTAAACGTCTAATTACTTTCCGTAGTATCAAAGTGACGTCCCATAGGATTATAAATGGTATAAGGATTGCACCTGTGTTCACACACACCCGTGCACTATATTATCCTCTACGCAGTTTGGTGGTCGGGTTCGAGCTTATTGACACAAATAATGAGCAGAAGTACTTCTAATCAGAAGGCTGTTTGACCGTCTTCCTATCATAATAAAAGGATCGGGTCCGGAAAAGAAATTGACTTCTGAACTAAAGTCAATAAACATAAACAAATTATTTGCGCAAGTTTGCATCCAGTTGAGTACAACAATTGATACATTAAGTAGTATCAAATATCCATATTAATGAAGGGCAAAGGCGAGTGTGCAGCTCACGCTACACGTGGATACTTGTCGAGCGGTCGCAGGTTACACTCCCGGCGAACTTCGGCCCCCTCGGCCACTTTGTTTACTCATCACCTTACTCTATTTAATTTACATTTATTGCACTAATAGACTGATAAATGGAGTCAATATCTTATACAATGTTGCGGAGTAGATTGTACTCGTATTATTGTTCTTATCTCAGCCAGCCCACACATTACAAATGTACAATTACAACATTTACTGAATTTATGCCTTATTATTTGTGTACATTCACTTCACATGTAAATAACTGCGCTACGGGAATATGTCCAGGTGGTGTGCTCACGAGACGAGATAAGAGAGCGACAACTAAAATTTTTTTGAGCTTACTTATCAAAAAGTCGTATAAATCAAAATTCAAAAAGTCGTAGTCATTTGAAATTACTATTTAATAAAAAACCAAGAAACACGGGTCTGTATATAGTTAACTTGGGTGTATAATATGATTTCATTTTGCTGGTACTAAATTTGTTTGTTATTCTCGGCAATTATCACATGCACCCAATGTGTAGAGATACTGGAAATTAGCGCAGTATAAAAAAATATTAGGATTATATTGATATTTTTAATGTATAATAACCAACGAAAACCACTCCGGGCGTTTTTTCATCTATTTGTTTTATCAAAATATGCTTTATCTATTTATGATGTGTAAATGTATTCTTAAAATCAATGAAATGTCGAATCTAATTATAATAAGTATTTATCAGACTAATAAAAGTATATAGAATAAAAGAGAAAATAATTCTATCTGTTTATTTGTTAATTCATAACGTCACTATAGTGATCGCAAAGAAATTTGACTTTAAGGTAGGCTGGCATGTATGTATGGGCTGTTCTAGAAGGCATTATATCTACAAGAACTTCCCTTTTAAGATCTCTGCTCGTAACTCGTATTTCGATATAAATTTTCTACAATTGCGGACCAACGATTGTCCCCTGATTGCCCCATTACTACGATATAGCAGAATACAAGCAGTAATTTGAGAAATTTGCCGAGTCACTGTTTACTTCGGAATATATCGTAATTATTGAAGTGATATTTCAATTTAAAATGGCTGTGTTTATACACATAAGTGCATACGAGTGACACAAGATAAATTGTTACATAGAGAAGTCAAAATAACAACGTGTGAACGTTGTCCGTCCAATATGCATTGTAATGGAAACAAAAGCATTTAAAAACCTAGTTAAAATCGAGAACGAAATATTATGCACTCAAAGGTCGAAAGGCTCGTGAGTCTGATTGAGGTCCTCGGGAATTCCATCAAAAGTCGTCGTCGTTGTTGGAAATAATAAATAACAACCCGGAAGCAAGAGGCGGGCGTGGTAATTTTACTCCTGCCGTACACCGAAAAGCATGCATAGCCGCTGGTCTGACACCTGATCCCTTTTCAAACATTCTCGTTTCTTTTGTTCTTGAATCCAGAGAGCGAGGATTATTCACACACTTCTATACTTTATTACTATAATAATGATGTCCTGCGCTTGTTCTTAACCCGCTGTCGTTTGCTACGCGTAAATTTGGGCGAAGCCAAATTGCGCGCCGGTAGTTGCAATATTTTATTTTCATCTATTCCTTTCTAATACAATTTCAAATGTCTGGGTCAGATATCCTGAATATACGCTAGCGTGATTAACTTTGAATAATATCTAGCTATAAAACATAAATAATATATTTATGTAAAGTCGTTATGTTCAGGGTAGACTGAAATAGTATACAAGTGTACAGGATGTTAATCATTTCATGATGTCATCTGCTTTCCTCCTGTGATTTATTCAGAGCCGTCTCAAGCTATGCTTGGGCATCCATGAATTTGGGGCCCTTTTGCTAGATATTTTTTGGTTTAATTTAGTAAATTGTTGGTTCTTTGGGGCCCCCTCAGGATGGGGGCCCTGGGCACATGTCCCATGTGCCCTATGGTAAATACAGTAATGGATTTATTGTACACATATATGCGCCCATATTCATAAATACATCCACGGACGCATCAAAACAGACGCACATACACACACCTTCACACGCAATAAAGTACAAACATCCATTAGTTATTAAGATTTTAAAAATGTCAGGTCACACCATCTGAGTGGTCTACATTTTGTAGTCAATTAACAAATTAAAAGGAAAAGTTATAAGAGAGAAGATTTGATAAAAAAAGCAACTGTAACTTTTAATTAATAACTTTTTAATTCATATTTGTATATATTTAAACACCTAATGTTATTAATTTTTATGTTTATAAATTAATTCTAGTTTACTTGAATAAAATTGATTTGATTTGATTCGAATACATTACATAGATCTAAATGTTTTGTTGTTAAGCAACTGTGGATTAAATAGCTCATTTAAAGTCGATAAAACCGCGTGAAAGTATTAGTTTTTGGTCATTTAGTCACACAATGCTCACATCTTGTATAAGTTGTTACGCTGAACTGTAATTGTTCGAGTTGTGAACTATAAAGACCGAAATTATTACGAAATGGGTTTCAGTCCTCGTCGCTACGATCCGACTCAAATAGTTACGGGTGTGATCGCGGTTGGAGTTACGCTACCATTATTATCAAGACTATGTTATGTAAATTATGTATTATCTTCTAATGTGCACGAATTGAATCTGGTATATTTAATTTGAAATATTTTGTATTCAGATTACGGTGTTTGATTTCAGCCGGTATGTTTGTAAGTATGTTCATCTGTTCCCACATACTTTCAAGCTAGAAATATTTGATTAGCTATATGACGATATTTTAAATTAAAAATGGCGCCATCTAGAGAAACTGTACTTTTAAAAAAAGGGTAAATATAATGGCCGTCTTGGGTATTAAATAGAAGGGTTAATTTAACAGCAAACTTAAAAAATGAATTTGGTTAATTATGGAATAACGCCATAATTTTCAGAGCGCGATTTTTATGTAGTCGGTTTTTAATTTTTAAACTTTTACTCGTTACGAACGTTTGGTTTTAACGATCTTTCGTGAAGTATGTACGGTAGGATATTTGTGGGTTGAATTTCTTCTTGAGGTTGATTGAAGTTTTCGACCATATTAATGTTTTTTCGATCATTAACTAGTGAGCTGATAAAAATCCACAGACATATAGGAATGCTAAAATTATTTATTCAAATCCATGAAAATCTAAATAATAGTGTAACTCTTCTGTTATTCGGGCAAACTTAAATCTTGACTATCCGTATTGGTACCAAATAATAATGCTGCTGCCATAAAATATGTTTTTTCTTAGTATCCTAGGACGATCTCAGTATATTCGGAGTCAATAATGCGCTACCGACGAATATGCCCCCATATCTCGCACCCCTAAGCCCTGAGTTGCGCTGTGCCCGTTTGTACTTTCTCGGCTATTGTGATCTATATCAACTTTTTAATGGATATTATTAGCAGTTTTCGTGTTATCAATTACAATGTACGAATAGCAGAGGCTTCGTACAAAGTAATACAGGCGACCACTCACTGACACGTGTCCTCTAATTGAACCACCGAGCTTCATCATTTGTTATGGTTATTCGGATCGCTTATTTGAGTTATTTTCATTGTGTTATGACATACGGCATCTTCCTTTGTGAGAAAGAGACAAGATACTACATTGAAACGGGTTTCATTCTTAAAAAAGAGCCATACGATCTTTAATTTACTAGAGCTTCTCCCGGAGATACCTTTGACAATACTGGCATTGACATTAACATTACATGTGTGTAAAGTTAAGTAAATAAAGACAATAAGTCATTTTCGGGCTAATTTATACGATTTAATAAAATTCCGTAGTCAACACTTGAAACGTCGCTAAGCAGGCTTCGATTCGCTGTTAAATAATCTTATTATTTGTGACTTGTAAGATTTGTTTGATTCTACATACTAAATGTACTACGTATAAATGTTCTTCAAAAATAACAATGTAATGAGCAGTTTGATTTTAATGCATTTCATTCGCGTTGAGGTCACTGAATGATTGACTCGTAGTGAATGTAAGTAGCACGTGCATTTTCTGTTTGTGACTTTGTTTTATAAAAGAAAGAGTTTTATGAGATATTTAATATGATATATCCTCATAACAGACTATCGCTGCTTCCTAATGTTCCTAATTTCAAATCTTTAATTTAAAATCACTTTAGCCCACCATTATAAAATAGCCAATAAAGTATTTTTGGCCACAAAACCGATTGCACGCGGACAAAGCCGTGGCTTCTGCTAGGTTTATATTGTTTTAATTTATTATTTTAATCTTGAAAATAACCGGTTGCTAATTATGTTTAGGCGCTGAATCTATAACATTACGTAATTAAAATATTTAAATGTATTTGTAGTGGAAAAAAATAGTTTTAAGTTGCAATTTTATAATTAAATAGCTAATAACTCAGCGGAAGTTTACACTTAACACTCGCTGGATTGACGGTTTTTTTTTTACAAAAAATGAAATCATTGTAGTCGAGCATTCACGCCACAGCCGCGCTATTAAAATAATTCGCATTACATCGCGGTCTGCTGTTATGTATTTAGTTAATAATGTAAATAATTCCCGACCTTCAGAAGGTTAGGTATGTCTTGTATATTATTGGTAAAAGAATCGTCTTTTAATTGATTATTAATACATGTCGGATTTTTGCCACTGGTGTCGAGTTAACGGCAATAAGCTTATCGCCAAGATAATTTTACATGCACGCCATACTAATAATCTTGACGCTGTTCATTTTTAATGGTGATATGTAGCTAAGCCCTCAAGATAAATATACATTATTCATTTATTATGTAAAATTATGTACTAGGGTATGGCGATAACAGTGAAAATTTAATTGAGGTATATTTATTAACTACAGCGATAACATTTCTCAATAATATTTAAATATTTACTATCAGAGTTTTGACTGTATTACTAATTAATTTGGTTTGTAACTAACTTTATTTTTCATTTTAGGAATAATGGTTCCAACAATAAGAACGAAACACTGAAGTCTATACTTTTTTTAAATCTGTGAAGAAAATAATAAAGTATGGCCACTATAATTCCATAAATATATTAAAGAAAGCGACTGTTGTTTTACAAAACATAACATTTCAGATGTCTGCCCAGTCGAATATTGCGGACGAGCACGACGGCCAATTCAACCTGGACGGGATCCTGAGCGAGTTGGGCAGCTTCGGCAAGTACCAGCTGTTCCTGTTGCTGCTGCTCGCCTTCCGAGACTCATTCCTTAACATGTGTAACTTCAATTACGTCTTCACTGCAGCTGAGGTTCCTTTCAGGTACAATTCATTTTAAGTCTAGACGATCACTGTGAGACAGTACAGTGCAGTAACTGTCTGTACTTCAGAGAAGGCGTATTTTACCCCGCTTTTTCAATGTGGGTTTGGCAGATACAGTCTTTCTCATGAAATTTTCCTCGAGTACGAGATGATTTATAAAGACAAATATTAAGCAGATGAAAGAAGAGGTGTTTGAGGGGCGGGGAGGGCCGGTGAGTGCTAATGCAATCACTGTCAATTTCTAAAATCAATAACTTTTTATTGAAACTAAGCCTTGGTTAGGACACGGGGACATCGAGAGTTGTAACCTCATAAGCTAAACACTCAAAGGCTAAATAATTATTTTCAATGTGACCTTAAATAAAAATTTACTGTCATGTATGTAATACTTTTACTTGATAGTAGGGTCTTTGCAAGTCCGTCTGGTGAGGTACCACCCAATGATCATATATTCTACCGCCAAACAACAAAACTTTGTACTGTTGTGTTCCGGTTTGAAGGGGGAGTGAGGCGGTACAGCTACAGGCGATGTAAGGAATGGTTAATATTTCTTACAGCGCCAGTGTTTGACTACAGGAGAATGTGACTGTTTACGATCAGATAACTCATGTAATCCACCTACCAATGTCATAAAAAAAAATTAATCAAACTTTACAAAATATTTAACACATAAACGAGACGAACCACGACCATGTTGCTTATGGGAGACCTATGTAGGTATATGATATTATTTCAATGACGTCACTGAAATAACCGTTGATAAAATAGAAAACAAGAGAATTCGAACAATAATGCCATTAAATATTTTATTGGTTGTAATTCGATTTACAATTTACGAGCAATTATTAAGTACTTTGAATTTTACAGATTTAAAATACACGTGTAAGAAAAATCAATTAATTTTATTATCGGTAGCTGCATGTTATCAGTTACTCCATTGGTGCAAAATATAATTACGAGTTATAAATACCCTGTTTGGGTAATTTAATCGCCGATAACAAACACTTTGTGATCGGTATAAATCTTAATGCTATACTATGCTAAATTAACGAAATATCACCACAAACACATATAACTTATTTTTATCAAAAATACAATACATATATTCAAACATAATGATAAAGAAAGAAAAAAATATACACCGGAACATTATCTGGTATAAGTAAGCGTGTACATGTTCCACGGCATTGCTTAGATGTCCTATTCGTTCGTTTCGTCCTTGTGAGAAGGTTTTGAAGCTCATTATGCGGGTTAGTGGGTGAAGGTACATGTAAAACTGTAAACTGCATTAACAAACAACTTAAAAGTATTTTTAACCGACATCAAAGAGCCGTCGGAACGCTCTTAATTCTAAGACTTTAATTAAGTATAAAAATGTACGCATTATATAAACAAATAATCTATAAAAGCTGATAATAATAGCTACAAATGTTTGCTTACGGTAGAGAGAGCATTTTTGGATAAAGGTATATACCGGAATAAGTAATAAGAATAATACCGGAAAAATAACATATTTGCCATTAAAAAAATTTTAAGACACTATTAATCAATAGATTTTATTAAACAAATACTTTTGGATAAAGATGTTTGAGCTTAAGCTCCGGTTCCAACAAGACTGTTCAAGAAAAACAATTGTGAATACTAGGCATTGTAAATAAGCTTTGTTTTAAAAGAGCTACTATGTGAGGTTCGGTTTGTTCTCGGTGGAAGCTGCATTCTGAAACGATTCTGGTAGTGTAATGTCTACTCAAAAATGTTTTATCGTGACGTTTAATTTCTTTGATATATTTTTATCATAATAAACTAATTAGAATTGTTTGCCTGTCTGGGTATCACCACTCAACATTATAATTATGTTTTCACCACCAAGCAGTAATACTCAGTATTATTGTATTCCAGTTGGGGAGAGGGTGTAACTACAGGCACAAGGGACTTAATATCTTAGATTCCAAGGTTGTTGGCGCAGGGGGAGTTAATATTTCTTACAATGTCACTATTTGTGTGGTGGTGATCACTTGCCAGATTGCCTACGTGCCTCATCTAATCTGCATAAATATTTGAAATTAAAAAAATACATTTCAGATGTCGTATACCAGAATGCGAGACATCGGTCCTGAGTTTGAACTCGTCGTGGGCAATCGCGACATCTAACGCGACGTGTCGTCGACCCGTCCTCGCCGCGCCGCTGAACTTCAACACCTGCGACCCGAGGATGTTTGAAAGCAATCACACGGCCGAATGCGATGACGTGGTTTATGAGGATTACAATAGTATTGTGGCTGAGGTATGTGTCTATATATCTTTCTATCTATTAGTTTAATTTTATAAATATCGATTAAAAGTCTATGATACGGTAATGTCATAAATAAATTTTATTTAATACAAGATTTTGTAGATGATTAAAAAAAGGTAAATAACATTTAAAATGTTTGTTTGTTGTTTTTAAAAGTTGGTTTGAAAAGAATAACTACTGAGTTTCGTGCAATTCTCGATATTCTTCATTGAGAAAGTTCAGATAATATTATTAATGAATCGCTAAATAATTCAATAGTTAATCTTTCTTCGCTACATTTGTATTTAGAAATTAATTAAGTTGGACCGACGTAATACGACCGGAACTCGAATACCAACAGTAACGTACGATTATGTGAGCGCACAATCTGTGAGTCGTATCTGCATCACTATTGTTCGTGACACGTGGTCACATTTAATCACGATGTTGTAGAAGATATTCCTGTTCATTATAAATACATTTAATCAATTATGCAATGACGTCGAACGAAAGGATGAGTGCATACATCTAGACAAATAACCTCGAGTTCAACGATACAAGCACAGTTTTTATAAAATAAACCTAATAGATATAAAGTCAGAATTATTTGGAAAATGTTGTGTACATAGTACCTATATTTACTGAAACACTCGAGTGAAAAATAATCTGTCACACGTACGGATATTACAAATTTTATGCCCGTTTTCAAATGCGGTATTTGAAATCAACAGATAACTGTTAGGCATAAAAAGTAACCTTGTCAAGTTGTAGCAATGTGACTTACAACTGAAAATTGACGTTCCAACTTTCTTCATACCAAATTTCAACAAAGTCGGTTCACAGATCAGAGCGAATACATTACAACAACATTTGACTGAACTACTTATATCTACTTTAATTTTACTTCTTCGCTTCCGATAACAACTTCTCTGTCACGTCAACTCAATGTCAAAGTCGTCTATATGTCTTTACTCCTCATGTGATTGAAAAAGATCATAGGTTTGTTTTAGCCAGCATTAGCATTCGTAGCGACAAATGAATGATATGATTTCAGTTTGACTTGGGCTGCCAGCCGTGGAAGAGAACGCTCATTGGGACCGTCCACAATCTAGGACTAGTTTTTTCCTTCGTAGTTTCTGGATTTATATCTGACAGGTAAAACAATATTTTCTATTAGAACCTATATTTCAAGATTCCTGCTGTGATAAGGAGCATCAATAGTTTGGAAAAAGACTCTGTTAAGTCAGTGGGACAACGCGCGAAACTGCGCTTTTTGACCTGCTACCTGTCGTCAGGAATTTCAAAGGCCCGCGGAAGCCACCCTAAAATAGACATTTCCTTGCTAGCAACGGTCGATATTAAATGAAATAAAACTATTTGAAAACATTTAAATCATAAGCAAACATCGATTGATATTTTTATCAGTAAATCGACAAAAACAAAATTATCGCATGTAATTATGCTTCTATTCGATTTTTGTGATAACATATCCATACTAGAGATCTTTCATCGTATTCTATTAGATAGAAAAAATACCACCAACAGCGCTAATGATACCTACTTATTGGCTTTAGATACGGCAGGAAAGTGATAATAGTTGGTACGCCACTTATGGTTGGAATTGCGGGTCTCCTCAAGTCTTTTGCCTTTGATTACTGGACCCTGCTCGTGTTAGAGTTCTTAGAAACCGTACTGGGATATGGCAACGCTTCGATGGTTTTATGTGAGTTTGTTGTGACTATTTTTTTTTGGCAACGAGTTCAGGGTTTCTTTTTTCCAAAAATGTAATTATCAAGTTACTTTAGTGTGGGTTGGTTACATAACCTTATTAGAATTTTTCCTTCTCATCCAATTGCATGAAAAAGAGAATAATTTAAAAACACAAATTAATCTGTATAAAATTAAAATCCACCTGTTTTGTCTACTGCTCCATCAGGGCTTGGAACCTTAAACTAGTCATACTATTTGAATACCACTAAATAATATTGAAATATATTTGTAGAATAAAATCTCGTTTTACATTATTTTAAAATAAATTTATAATCTTGCAGCCCTAGAGTCAGTAAGTCAAAAAAGCAGGGTAGCGTTTTCTTGCATATCTGACATTTTATCGAGTCTGGGTGGAGCGTTCTTTGGACTCATCGCGTGGAAAATTCCTTACTGGAGACATATGATGCGCGCCATTTATGCGCCGCTTTTAATTGTGGTAATGTATACACATTACGCATTAATTTGATTAATTTAATGCTAAAACGCAATATAAATGAAATGCATTTTCATTGTTTGATTCGATACTTTCAGGTGTTCTACATATTCCTCGTCGACGAAGGAGTTAGATGGCTTTTAGCTCATAACAGAAAGGATGAAGCAGTCCGCGTACTCAATAAAGTAGCGAAAGTTAATAATATCACACTTTCCAATAAAGCTAAGGAAATGCTAACAAAGATAACGGAAGAGAGAAATAAAGCAGACGAGGTTACTGGTTCTTTACTTTATATTTATAGAAGCACGTGTTGTACCTTTTATCTTGCTTGGCTTCTTACAACTACCAATACACCTACTGTATTTTATTTATTAATAAGAACGACTTAATAACTTATTGATTTTAGGTTGGTCAGTTAGCTCCAGTAGAAAGGCCAAAAATCTCATCAGTCCTTCGATCAAAAACTATACTCATCCGAATGGCAATCATAGCAGCTTGCTTGTTTTGGTGTATGTTCGTATATAGTGGTGCCATGATCAATTCCACGAGCATTTCAGGCAGCAAATACCTCAACTTTTCTGCCATGATGCTAGTGTCAGTACCACCGAGAATTATTACAGCTTTGACATTAACAAAATTTGGTAGAAAAACGCCTATTTGTGTTGCGTATTGTTTGTGTTCACTGTTCTTTATGGCGTCCGCTTTTGTACCCAAATGTGAGTATTTTTTGTTGTATTCATTCAATGCTGCGTGTCTATTATGTTATTCGATTATAAATAGTAATTAAATGATATAAGTCAACAATGATTTTGCTAACTCGCCGGTCGTGTCCGATTGCCGTCACACCGGGTTATGAGAGTAAGTACATTATGTATTGTGCCCGTACTTGACTCATCATCATCAAACGATTTATTTAAATGTTCCTGTTTTGCAAAGTGCAATTTTTTATGAAATATTTGTTAATTCAAACTTAATTTATTTTTCAACAGCTATCTGGTGGGCTTCAGTAATTTTCTACATGGCGGGTAAGATGTGCAGCAGTTATGGCATCTTCTCAGTACAAGTAGTGGCGATGGAGCTATTTCCAACCACGTCCCGTAACTCTCTGACCAATATCGCCACCACTGTCGGCCGGCTCGGCTCTGTGTTAGCTCCACAAACACCTTTGCTAGTAAGTACTCTTTTCAACGTTTTTTATTTATTTCATAACTCAAATTATGTTTAATATTGTTTATTATGTTCCGTACACCTCACTCCATAACATTACTACCTAGTTTATGTTACACATTATATATTGTATACAGTTCAACTGTTTGGCAAAAAGGGAAAAATAGTTAAGTTAATAATTGGTTTGCCTAGGACCAATTTATGCCCGGTCTGCCCAGCGTAGTGTTTTCTTTGGCAGCGCTGGGTCCGGCGCTGCTGGCTCTTCTTCTCCCAGACACGAGTCGCATGGCGCTACCTGACAGGATCTGTGATGCTGAGCGCATTGACGCCACGAATGACACCAATACTAATATCAGCAGTGCATGAAAGCGACTTAACCTACGTGTAGTGAGTTTCAATCCGCCTATATTAAGAGAAAGACTGTGAACTACAAAGATCTGTATATAGTACAACGTTATTTTGCTTAAACATAATAACAATAAGTATTTATTTAATCTAATTATTTTATTGATTAAAATAGTGTTATCTTTTTTTTAGTGTCGTTATTAAAAATATTTATTTATAAATAATATATTCATATAAATTATATCAATGTATATAACAATTTCCCGAGAGGCACTTCAGTGAGATAAAAAGTATTATATAATTTATAAACAATAGTTAGAAAAATTAGCGTGAAGAATAGATTCGGTAACAAATTAACTTTATGCGTAACTCGGTAGAGACTAATCAAAATTATTAAATGACATTAATAAAGTTTGATTTTTAAATATTAAATTTTTAATTTTATTTATATCGTCTTTATTAATTATGATGTTACCCAGTTGTTGGATTATAACAACACATCCAAAAAGAGGGTATGTAGTATCAAATTTATATATTTACGTAATATTAAGATATGAACATACATCCGGACCAACTGTACAAATCTAAAAAAATATTTCGTTAGTCGATATTAAAAACGCTTCTAAGATAGATAAGACAAGAAAACGACAGTGCATATCGTTATTAATAAAAATATTATCAGTTGGTGACATATCGGTAATTAAATGAATTACTCTTGTATTAATTACGTCGAAGACTATTAAGTACACAAACAGAAAGCTTCTGTTCAAATCAATGCAGCATGAAATGGTGCCAAGAACGCTAGCAGTATTTCGCAGGTGAAAAAACAATCAGGGCTGTGTATTTCCGTCTAAGTAGGTACCACCCGTAAGCATTAATGCAAAGTATTGTTGTGTCCCGATTTAAAGGTGAGTAAGCCAGTTACTTCAAGCAAAGGATAAATAATATCTTAATTCCCAGTGCATTGATGATATGAACGGTTCATATTTCTTACAGCGTCAGACTATGGGTGGTCTTGACCACTTACCACCATGTAGCACAAGTACTTCCAATTCCCTATTACATAAAAAAATCCCTATTTCCAAGAAAATGAGGTGTTATAAGGACGTTTTACAAAAAAATTTTGCTCTTTAATTCCAAGGTCTAAGTATTTCAACTGTAAGCGGCCCCAATATATTATTCAGAATTAAAGATGAATATTATTTTGCACCATTGCTTTCTTAGGTATTTGATTTCCCCAACATGCGATGGAGTCGATGTGTCGACATAAGAAATGCGATACTAGGAACCGGCTAATTTAGATGATTTAGGGAAAAATTCAGTACATCGCGATGACTAAATCCAGGTAGTTCTACTTCCGTTTGTAACCTTTCTGTATGATATATATAAGAGAATTGCGCCATGGCTACATGAAAATTTAGAGACAGCCTTATCCAATCTCTATCACATATTGGCCAGAATCGTGCATTTGATAACTGGTTCATTTTAAACAACTCAAAATAAACTTTATTCGAGTAAGCCCAACAAACCATTTTGAAATCCGTTTACAAAATGAATACCTAAATAAAATTTTAAACTACCACTGGTTCGAATTCCACCGAGAAGAACTGAAGAAAAAATCAAAAGTTATACTCATCATAATAGACGCGTTTATTTTAAATATTTTACTAAATTTACATTAAAATCTTAATAGGATCAATAAAAAAAATGATAAGGTACATAGTTTATTGAGATATTATTCTAAGAAAGATCATTAAAATTAAAATTATGGCGGGTGGATCATCTTGTGTTCTGTGTTTTCGATTCCGGTCTACCGAGTGCCTCTGCCTCTGCTAGGGTATTGGGCATTTTGGTGCCAAGCGTTTCAGGTTGCGTCAGCACCAGAAGACCGGACAGGATACCCATACCTCCGAATAAAATCGACGGGATGCCGTGCCAGTAATCCATCTGCAAATAAACTCAATGATAAAAAACGAAAAAAATTAATTTATACCTAATTAATTATTATTAATTAACTCTTTGATATGATATAAAATTTACATTAATCTCTTTAATGATTATAAGCTTAACTTTTAATACAATAAAAAAAATGTTTTTATTACTATTCGATTTTAAAAAGACTTACAAGAACAGGAGTGAGCGGCGCTGTTATTGACCCAACTCTGCCGATCATGGATGAGAATGCGAGCAGACTGTGACGGAACTCCGTGGGGTAAAGTTCAGACGTGTAAAGATATACTGACGTCATCACAGTCGATATGCCGAACTTGCCCAGCAAAAATATAACCAAACGTACAGCGTAGTAATCTAAAAATATTTGCGAGACATTAATAAAAATCACACTTTTTTGACAATGTTTATTTGTGATTTACTGATAAATAATGTAGACATGTAAAAAAAATATCTATAAAGACTTTGGTACTCACCGGTAGGAATAAATACAAAAGCAATGTTGCACGCTGAGCTGAAGAAGTACCCAACTGACAAAGTTGCTTTTCTGCCAATTCTGTCCAGGATCAAAACAGCGGTGTAAAATCCAGGAATTTCAATGGCGCACGTCAGTATATAGTTTAAGTACATAGTATCAGAAAGGCTGGTGGAGTTGATGGATAGTCCGTAGTAGACGAATGTGGTAGTGATCCACCAAATGGGCGTAGTACACACTCGTCTTAGCAGAATTGGGGAACGGATTATACTTTTGATGAGATTTGGTTTTCCTTCCTGTATTGAAGAAATAATATTAATTAATTACTATTAATAAAATTAAGTTTCCATTTCCTGATTTAAAATGTATTCCTTGAGAAAGTATGTATAATTAATACCTCAAAAAAGATGTTTAATAAATTTATATAAATGAGAAAACAATAATAATTGCTTAGATTATATGTAAACTCACTTCTGTAACACCTGCAGGACTGGCTGCTTGGGGCGGATTCATCAATCCCTCCATAGATTTCTCACTTATTTCCTTTTTATTAACTCTGGCGACATTTTCTAAAACCACTCTAGCTTCTTCAAACCTCTGCTTTGAAAGGAGCCACCTTACACTCTCGCTGAGAATCCAGTAGTAACTTATTATCAGGAAACAAGGAACGTGTAAGGCTAAGATCATGTATCGCCAAGGTTGGATCAGCCAGGCCACACTGCCTAGTACCACTTGACCCACCGCAAACATTGATGTCGAGGTAGCACTTGCTAGTACACGATATTTTGGCCCGACCAGTTCAGCAGCTAAAATATACAAATTTACGTTTACAGTCGGTACATTTATGTTAACATATTTAATTATTTATTATATCTCGTAACAATATGAAACTCGTACCGAATATATAAGCAGAACTGAAAGTTCCAGCTCCTAGGGTTGTTTGTACAATTTGTAAAATTATATACATTGTATAATTAACAGAAAATGCTCGAATAACTCCGAAAGTAGCCAGGTTAAATACGCTTATGACAAGAGCAACTCTTCGGCCAAAACGATCTGAGACGTAGCCTGTAATTGGCAATACCAATAGTGTTCCGACACTGTTTAATGTTCCTGCCAATGCTCGGAGCCAGTCTTGGCACCCTAAATCGAACTGTAACGACAAAATAAATGTTAAAATGAGAATAATTGCTTAACGTGTATCTTAGAAATTATTGCTTACGTACATCGTACACAACAGAATTGTCTCTTGCATAAACAAAACCATCGCAGCTCACTGTAGAGGATTGATTGAAGAGATTAGCGGGACAATTGTCTAAGGTGCCGTTAGTACTTAGTCTGTTAGGAGTGAACCTTTGGCAACTGTCAAATCCTGTACTTGTTTCTGGAACTGCATTTAAAATCCATTCAGGCTCAAAATCTTCTAAATTGCTTTTTTCACCACACTCTGGTATCTGACATCTGCGAAACTTATTATTAAATATTTTGTACAATATAACATAAATTGAGTTGATAATATCGGAAACATAAATTAAAAATAAAGTAAAATATTATTGACACAATTTAAAAAGAATCTCGTAAGATTAAAAGCTACACTTCATATAAAATTAGCAAGGTAATTTCGTAACTTCTGAACAAAAAAAAATCTGATGTCCTAATTGTATTTTTTTCACATTTTTGAAAATAAATATTACCTATGGGGAATCGCAGCTGCTGAGAAAATGAATTCACTCATAAATGCCGACATGATAATCGGTACTGCGACCAGTAGCATGTTCCTGAGCTGAAATCGGCCGAACTGTCCCAGTTCATTAGTGAGCACATCATCCAAATCGACTGGTTTTTCAACCATATTTGCTTCGAATCCATTCGTTATACTTTCCTTCTTATCCTCCACGAAATTGTTGCCCTTTTGTATGTCCGCCATTTTAAGAATGAATCGCTTTATTCTCAACTTTGGGACTTGTTTGGAGGACTGTCCGTCCCGGACTAGTGACAGTATGTCCTTAAATGTTTTTGAAAGAAATCGATGTATGTATTTTTATCGAAACACTTGATAAAAATAATTAGTAACGATTGATCGACTAATCATAAGTCAAAGTTTTGGACTGCGTAGATTGATTAAACATTATAAGATAAACGACTGATTGACACTAATATATAATTAGTAACTAAGGACATCTTCACAAGTCACAAAATACTGTTGTACAGCTGAATTAAAATGAAGGAGTCTCTTCCGCGTATTATAATTATCTTATGAGATGTACCATTTTATTATTCATCAATTTGCAGAAGATTTATGCTCCGATAAGAAATAAAATAAATACTATATAAATACGTCGTACACGTTCCAACAGAAAATCATTTTTAACCTAAATAATACGGGAAGATTGTCTCTGTCGTATAATTAAAAATGTCATGAAAATATTTAAAAAAGTAATAATTTTAATATTCTGACGGATCGTTCAGATCCGTAAATGTTTTTACTATTATCACTTAGACATGTTCCGGTATCATTTACGATATTTATGCCGGTGAAGAAAAAAATATTAACGATATCGCTTGACCTTGCAAAGCTTTCGATAAAAGAAACCCGATTTAAAACATAAATAAATAACAATTACATCAGTGAGCTACTTGAACTATCTGAACAATGAAAGACAACAAGTTAAAGTTGTGTCGAGATTCTCAAGAAAGCATGCTCGCCCCCTCTTTGTTATTAGTCTTTAACTTGTTTAGCCTTAAACTAAATGGCTAAATTTGTTGATGACACTCTTTTCCATTGGAAATTATTGAGGCGTGTTTTTCGCCAGTGCTCCAAATAGATGGACGAAATCTTTCGTGCCGAAATATATCGCATTCCTCGATAATCAACGTAAGTGAAATGGAAAATGTGAATATTATGTAACACAGGGTTTTACAATAACTAATATATCGTACTTAAAAATGTCTGAATACATCAAAACTTAATATATAATATTTTATACGCATACAATATATTCGAGCTAAACAAATACACTGTTAGCAAAGTACACGTCGACTTCATATAAAGTAGGTGTTAGTTCACAATACTCAGTGTAAGAATAATGCTTAAAGAAATTTCGTAGATCCAGATGATCTTATTGAAATTAACCGGTCCTTTGAGAGCAGTCTGATTTTCCAAGCACTTCTGCCTCAGCCAGGGTGTCTGGCATCTTAGTGCCTAATGTTTCAGGCTGTGTGAGCACTAGAATGCCTGAGAGTATCCCCATTCCTCCAAACATCAAAGACGGTATACCGTGCCAGTATTCCATCTGCGAAGCAATATAAGCAGAAAAATGTATTTAAAAAAATTATATTAATTTTTATTCTGAAATTAAAAACTTGATGTAATTTTTAAACGACAATTATTATATATATTTTGGTGGACAAGCAAATGGGCCAACTGATGTAAGCCGTCACCATCGCATCGCCCATAGACAATAGCGCTGTAAGAAATATTAACCATTCCTTACAACTTTGGGAACTAAGATGTCCCTCGTGCCTGTAGATACAGTGACACCCTTCAAACCGGAACTCAACAATATATTCTACCACCAAACTGCAGTAGTTAGACTGCTGTTTGGTGGTACCTACCCAGAAGGGCTTGCACAAAGTCCTACCAACTAGTAAATTTAAAATGAAATAATGTTTAAACAAAAGAAACTTCAACTTTTTTCGAAATTTTCCAGTCTGCACTTACATTATAAAAAAGGCACACAAAAATAACTTGTTATAAAATAATTACCATCTAATCAGTTTTTCTTTTTTTATCATAAGTCGGTATTAGCCAAGCCAAAGCAATTTAAACATGTACATATACCGCTTCCGGAATTCCGAATCTTCAGAACCGGAAGTCAGTTTTAGTCCGATATTCAGTTTTATTTTTTATTTTTGGATAGTTAATACTTTGCACCTTTTTTATTTTGTGATTATAACAATATTTAATTATTAATGATAAATATACCCAATGAAAAATTATTAATAATATAATTATACTTAAATAATTAAAAAAAGATTAAAGACTTAAAATTGATTGTTTTCATATCTTTGTAGATAATATATTTTTACATACATAAAGTCGTGCATACATACTTACATATCAGATTGTCAAAATAAATTTATAAAACTATAAAATATTTACTCAACAATTGTAGAAATTACTTCGCTCTAATAGATGCGTCCGGTGGTAAGCATTTAGCATTTTTAGCATTAGCAGCCTGTAAATTTTCCCACTGCTGGGCTATAGGACTCCTCTCCCTTTGAGGAGAAGGTTTGGAGCATATTCCACCACGCTGCTCCAATGCGGGTTGGCGGAATACACATGTGGCAGAATTTCGTTGAAATTAGACACATGCTGGTTTCCTAACGATGTTTTCCTTCACCGCCGAGGACGAGATGAATTATAAACACAAATTAAGCACATGAAAATTCAGTGGTGCCTGCCTGGGTTTGAAACCGAAATCATCGGTTAAGATGCATGCGTTCTAACCACTGGGCCATCTCGGCTCAACGGTGGTAAGCGCAACACTAAAAAAGAGATGTTTCCCTTGTATGGGCGTTATCTCAGAAACCACCTGACTGAGTTTTATGAATGAATAAATGTATACCCACGAGGAATCCCTAGTAATAGCCAAGAAGTAGGCAGCGAACGCCTTTGAAAGCACTTACAACAGTTAATCCTGCACTTACGTTATGCAATAGAGAGAGAGCGAGAAAGCACGAGCAGGTGGCAACTCTCTTTGACGAATAATCGCCGAGAAATGTTAGACACTAATAATAAAGTGAGTGGAAATATAAAAATTATATAAAAATGATAATTGTGTTAATCAATTAATGAAGTCATTTCCAAAAATATATGATTGAAATTAAAAGTATTAAGTGATTTCGTATAACATGTTTCGATAAGCGAAAATTATGTATGGAATTAATTATCGAACTCATCGTTAAAGGAATATATAATACTGTGGTCAGACCAAATTATCTTTTTAAGTAGCTTTAAGTAGCTTATCTGTACTCATCAGCTATTTTACCGCCAAACAGCAATTGTATTGCATCTCTCAAGGTTGATGGCGCACTGGCGATGTAAGGAACCTTTTTGCGTGCAGTAAACAATACTAAGTACATCTGTTTGGTGGTTGGATGAGTGCGTGGTAACTAATCAGACGGGCTTGCACCAAGTACAACCAAGTATGTTATAGTTCAAAAACTAAAATTTGATAAGAATGGAACTGATATCGTCCAGAGGATAAAACACGAGCACGTTAACTGAAGGACGCGGTTTTGATTGAAGATAACATTGGGATCGTGTGTTACATATATGTATACTTGAATGCCTTAATAGTCATCGGTAAAGAAAATCATCTATACATTGCCAGATTTATGTTCACCAAACCATAGTGAAGCAGTTTGATAGATTAAGGTCTACCTACTTAAGAAGAGTTACCAATGGAATACTTTAAAATAATGAATACTTACAAGTACTGGAGTAAGAGGTGCCGTAATAGATCCGATACGACCGATCATGGAGGAAAAAGCGAGAAGGCTGTGACGAAACTCAGTCGGATATAGTTCTGACGTATACAAGTATAATGACGTCATCACCATTGAAATGCCGAATTTTCCTAACAGGTAAATTACAAGTCGGAGAACTGATAACTCTGAAAAAAAATTAAGCAGTTATATAAAGTTATAAATATTCAACAGTTATTTATATTTCAAGTGAATATATGTATAATAAATTAATAGGAAAACTTACCATTGGGAATGAAGACAAAGACAATGTTACACAAAGCACTAAATAAAAACCCGGACGATAGAGTGGCTCTTCTGCCAACTCTATCGAGGACTAGGACTGCGGTGAAGAAACCAGGAATTTCAATGGCACAAGTCAAAATGTAATTCAAATATATTGTGTCGGAGAGACTCGTTGAGTCAATCGACAGTCCGTAGTATACAAATACAGTTGTGATCCACCAGACGGGCGTGGTGCACACGCGTCTGAGCAACACCGGAGAGCGTATGATCTTTGTCATTAGGTTTCCATTCCCTTCCTAAAAATTCAAAAAATTATTAATCAATCGAGGAAGTGTCCTTAATTCAAGAGATGAGTTTAAGATATTTCTATGTTATTATCAGAGGTTAAATGGAAACGCTCTAAGCATGTTCATTAATACAGTTAGTAGAGCGAAGTTGTTATTATGTCAACAAAACTCTTTTTAACCCCCGACACAAAAAGCAAGGGTTTATAAATTTAACCTGTCTCTGTGTATCTGTCTGTGGTATCGCAGCTCCCAAGCGGATGAATCGATTTTCGTATAGTTTTTTTTGTGTCATAGATAATTTTATCCCGAGTGTACTTAGCCATGTTTCAAGAAAATCTGTTCAGCCGTTTGAAGATTATCAGCTCTTTAATAGTTGATGTGGGGGATCTGACTACCTTCCATATGTCCTATCCATTCGAAATTTGGTACCGTATTTCTATAATATAATATTACTGAAATATATTATATTATTAATATAGTAAATTCAATAATATTGAAATAACATGGTAATTTAACCATGACTTGATATATGACATGTTAGGTAAGGTATAGTTTTCGAAGGTTGGTAATTAAATGGGATCAATTAGGCTCAATTACTACTATATTTATACCTACGATACCTAGTACCTAAGTTACTAACTCAACTAACTAATCACTATAAATACCTTACTAATTTTTATACCTACTTTAAAAAGGACAAAATTAAAACACACAAAACATTAACACCAAAAACAAACAAATATTATTTTAAACCTATTATTATTATTTTCGTCAAATATATTTATTTTCCAAGTGTCGTCGTTGCGTCGGGGGACCGCTCAAGTTTTTATATTTACTTTCATTTATCTTGTTTTTCTGTAACAAATATGAAAATCACGTAGCTGAAATTTACGCCAGAAAAGCTCCAAATTTGCATGATTTTTCAACACCTTGAACTCACATCATCGTCAAATTTCAATAAATTTACAGAAATCCAAAAAGAATTATAAACCTAAGTCTTTCTCATGAATAACTAGACAAAGAATCAATGGAAGGACCTTTTTGAAAATGCAATCCGTTTGGTAGATTTTGATTTTATTGCTTTAGGACAGGGGCTGATTTGCATATATGTCAACCTTTCTGGAAACATTTGAGGCCAACGAATCCCTTAAAGATTATTCTGATATATCTGATTTATATTTCCCCCTTTGCTGAGGAAATGAATTCTAACGTATAGTCGCGACAGAATCTAATAATAATAATGCATAAAATACGTTAAATATTTTTATCTCAAGGAATTAATACATAGGTGTTATCTTCATACATTAGATTAATTTGATAAATTAGAGATTTGGAAAAAGCCTTGATTTAAAAAATGTTATTTATGTCACAAGAAATTATACCAGTTCATAGTATATATTTTTCCTGTTAGATTTGCCATTTCAGCAATTAAAATAATCAGCAAGAAAGAATGTTAATATTATTTTCTTCTTGGGTACTTTATTATGTATTTATAACGCGCTCTTCATTAATGTTGCAAACGGACTGACCGATTGTAAGTAGTCACCACTACCTATAAAAGTTAGTAAAATACTATAACAATTTCTCATATCACCAATGCGCTACCAACCTTGGGATCCAAGATGTTATAATCACAGTGCCGGTCGCTAAAGGTTAATTATTATCTGATTAGATAACAGGGTTTCATAAAACCCTTCTAACCAACCTTAGAAGTAGCTATAATATCAGTATTACATGTTATGTGAAAAATTGAAATAGATAGGTATAATCATATATTTCACCTTCAGAAGAGGCTTAGAATCCTTTGAACTATTTATGAGTGCTTCCAAAGACTTATCACTTATTTGCGTCTTATTCAGCCTAGCCACTGTTTTCAACACTTTTGTCGCTTCAGCGTATTTTCGTTTCGACAGTAACCAACGAACACTCTCTGGTAGAATAGCATAGTAACATATCACCAAGAATCCAGGGATATGGAGAGTCATTATCATGTAACGCCAAGGTTGAACCAGCCAGGCTACTGCGCCCAGTACCACTTGCCCTGTTGCGAAGATCGAGGATAGAGTCGCACTTGTAACCACACGGTACTTCGGACCGACGAGTTCAGCAGCTGCAACGTACAACAAATAAACTTAAAGATAAAAATATATGTGACAACATATTTGATAAGCGTGTGTTGTATGTTATTTATAAAATAATGAATTCTACATCTAAAAAGATTTAAACAAAATAGTTATTTTAAATATTTTGTTAAATTTTAATTATCGTTTTAGCGAATAAGTTTTAAATCTTTTTATTACATAAATTGAAATAAGGGATTAGCATCCCCTATATATTAAAATGTGAAGTATCAAATATTCGAACCAAAAATATAAGCAGAACTGAACGTGCCGGCGCCGAGCGTAGTTTGTACGATTTGAAGCGCCATATACATCGTGTAGTTGACGGAGAAAGCCCGAATTAACCCAATAAGACTTAAATTAAAGACATTGACGACGAGAGCAAATCTACGTCCGAAGCGATCCGAGATATAGCCAGTGATCGGCATCGCCAACAAAATGCCCACGCTGTTCAGAGTCCCAGCTAAAGCCCTCAGCCAATCCTGACATCCGAGATCAAACTGAAATAAATAATATGAAATTGCAATAAGAATGTATCAGGAGTTTGAACGTAAATTAGTTCATTAAAAGCTAGTTATTGGTCGTTGAGGATCATTGTATATTATACGCAGTATCTTAAACCTTGAAATTTAATGAGTATTTTGTATATTAATATATATATGGAACTTTAAAAATTAATAGATTATTTATTCAGTAAGTACTTAGCAATTGTTAAAAAATACTATCTATAGAAATAAAAACAGTACGACGCAAACTAGATGAGACAATAAATTGCTAATATCTTTACATTGGCGCAGAGTACCGACCGAGATTAAGAGTTTAAATACGGTTTAGTTATACAGTATACAGTATTCTATATCCTACAAGTTATTGAGACTTACATCGTAGACCACGGAATTGTCTTTCGAGTACACGTACCCGTCGCAATCTATGGTTTTCGTTTGATTAAACAAACTGGCCGGACAAGATTCGAGAGATCCTTTGGTATCGAGATTCAATAGAACATATCTTTCACAACTTGAAAATCCCGAGCTGGTCTGCGGCAGCACGTTCAATATCCATTTGGGATCATACTTCTGTGATTTATCTTGTTCATTGCATTCTGGGATTCGACATCTAAAATATTATTACCATACAACACAGAATTATATTCTATTTTACGATCATGTTATAATGTACGACTATTATTAATAAAACCTTTACCTATTTAAATTTTAATGAGGGGGTGATGAGTTAAACAATTTCAGAAACTAATCAAATTGGCTGCGTTTTTCTTTCTAATGTTATACAATACATACAATATATACAAATTATGTCTAACACGGAGAAATCAATATTGCACCAAACGCATGCTGAACAAAACTTTTAAATACGGCTAGTTTTAAAATTAGCCTTACTGACTACATAAAATAAATATAAATTATAAATGGTTTAAATATTACCTGTGTGGTATTGCGGCCGCAGAAAATATGTATTCACTCATGAATGCGGACATCATAATGGGTATTGTGACCAGCAGAATATTCCTCATTTGGAAGCACCCGAATTGTCCCAATTCATTGACCAACACATCGTCGAGATCCAAATGTTTACCATTAACGATTTCATCTGATTCTTTGTCCAGAATTTCCTGTCCTGGCGTTTCAGATTCTGAGCTTTTACGCATTTTACTTATGAGTCAACAATTGCTGAGCAAACACTGCGATCCGTGAAGCAACTCTTAAATGAATGATTTAAACGCTTATATTTAGGTCAATCATTGCTTGTTAGGAATGACATAATATATTATTTACGTTCATCAATTGTCAATCAATTGATAATTAACAGTTTAATTAATCTGTATAGCTGTTCTCGTGTAAATGAGACATGTAAGATCGACTTCGTAATGAGATACTAATATGCTTTCAATCTAAATATAAATGTTATTTAAATATTTCATGTGAAAACAAAACTTAATTAATTATTTTTGCTCGTGCTCAAGATGTCGATTAAGAGCCGAGATGGTCGTGTGGATTTTTCACTTTTTCCAGCCAGTTTCCGACTGTTTTGCAAAAGATTAAAATTTAGAAATGATGATATCCCCTAAAGTATTCTTTCAAATGTTTTAGTGTCAGACTGTCTATAATATCAGTCCAAGTCAGCCTAAGTCGAAGGGAACTAACAAATTCTAAATTAGCATTCATAATTAATTGGAAAAATAGCTTCACAAACAAATATATATTATGAGTTATACTCAAACGATGCTATGGCGGTCTATTTCCGTAGGTTTTTATAAGGCTTACGATTTTCTAAAACATTGTTTAATTGTTTTCAAGATGTTTTCCTTCACCGCCGAGCACGAGATGAATTATAAACACAAATTAAGCACATGAAAATACAGTGGTGCTTGCCTGGAAATCATCGCTTGAAATGCACGCGTTCTAGCCACTGGGCAATCTCGGCTCGGCAATATTATATAATAGCCCAATAAAACTAATCGAGAAGTATTAATATCTAGTTGTCTAGCTTCTGGTGCACGGTTGAATACCATTTCTAAAAAGTAGTTTTATAACCGATCGCGTTGGCCACATAATATACCCATGAGTCGGAGAGGGTACCGCTGGTTTTTAGTGGATATTCCGGTGTGCCGCCAACATCTTGGGCACCGGTGAGTCCCACATAACCAAACTACCACTTGGGGAAAAGGCGTAACGCGTTTTTCCAGCGAAAAAAAAAAATGGTCACATAATATATAACAATAAATACAATGAAAGTAACAAAGTTTAATTATAATCTAGCTTTTATTAAAATACACTCATTCGTAAAACAACATACATATATGTACATACAAATTCAATTTAATAAATAATCGAAAACACATTGTTTTAATAAGAGCTACTGTAGCACAATTATAGTAAACAATAAACACGACACACTAGATTAACTAGTGGGTGCAGTCCCCTTAGGTAGGCTACAGAATAACCTGCAATAACAGACATACGACGTCGCATCCGTGGCCGTGTCCTTGTCCTTGTGAAATAAAATTGAGTTCTTATATTAGTATAATTTGGTAGTCACTTGAAACCGCGTATAACTATCACAAGATTAATAATCAGATTGAAATTAAAAACAGATATGTATGTAAACAATTTGAATCAAACATAACGCGCATGAATCATTTCTTAAGATAAAAACACAGATCCGTAGAATGTAACAATCATCTCGACTGTTCAAGTTTGGAGTCGTTCCTTCCCAGTGCCTCGGCTTCCGCTAGGGTATCTGGCATTTTAGTGCCCGTAGTTTCGGGCTGCGTAAGCACTAGCAGACCAGCGATTATACCCATACCACCAAAAAGTATCGAAGGGATACCGTGCCAGTAATTCATCTGGAAAAAAAATGTGATTGCTACACTTATTTTCGGAATATATTGGCTATATCTCTGCTTGTTTTCTAATGTGAGTTTTATGCATCTTCTCAGACACCTCAGCCTCATTTGTGCACATACGCCGTTATTAATAATAATTATTATTGTCTATAATTGAAAATACATCTCGTAAGTTTATTGTATATACGTGATTTTTTTGGTTTTAAGCCATGATCATAACTTTGATTTCAGTAAGTGACCGCGGTGAATAAAAGTTACATGTAATTACGCTGAAAGTTAACATAATGGAAGATGATTATTACGGTTGAAACCCGATAAAATTTAATGAACGTCAATCTACAGGAAGGACAATAGACGAGCCGAAAATGAATGCCAGTAAATACTTACAAGTACTGGAGTAAGTGGCGCCGTAATGGATCCAATTCTACCAATCATAGATGAGAAAGCGAGCAAGCTGTGGCGAAACTCCGTCGGATACAGTTCTGAAGTGTACAGGTATAATGACGTCATCACTACCGAAATTCCAAACTTGCCCAGCATGAAAATAATCAAACGAACTACATATAGATCTGAAAACAAGATATAAGTAGTACAAAATATAATCACAATAAAAAAAGTCTAAGGACTGATAAATAAATACTGATAATCAGAATATATTTTTGAATCGTCCACACATAACAAGGACTCTGAATGTAAATTCTATAGAGAAGAAATTTAGCGAGCACTTTTTCTCATTAATTAACTTACGCATACTATTCAAAACGTATGAGTTTATATTTCTTAATTAGCGCGATAATCAAGAAATATAAACTCCATGCTTCCTTATTACATGTTTAATCTTCTGCAGAGTAATATTGAATAAATATTTCTTAGTTATTTATCTTGTAATCAAACGTACGAATATATAACTAGTCGAAGATTGTATATTGAAACAATTAACATTTCATAGTGTAATATATATAAATGATTAAGTATTTAAGAATGATAAATACAATATACTAACCGTTTGAGATGAAGATAAAAACTATATTGCACAAGGCACTAAAAAAGAAACCACAGGAAAGCGTGGCCTTTCTACCAATTATATTTACTATAAAAACTGATGCGAAATTGCCTGGAATTTCAACAGCACAAGTCAAAATGTAATTCAAGTGAATTGTATCAGAGAGACCAGTCGAGTTGATGGACAGTCCGTAGTAGACAAAGGTAGAGGTAATCCACCAGATTGGAATAGTGCAGACTCGTCTAAGTAGAGTTGGTGACCGTACTATACTCCGAACCAATCCTGGTTTATTAGCCTACAACAAACAACATTGAAAGTAAGAATATACAATATAAATAGAATACAAAATATTAAGCGATGATTAGTAATAATGTTTGCTTAATAACCGATATCACTGCTAAAAATGTACTTACGTCTGAAGCTTGGACGGATGTGTCTGACGTATTCATTAAAGCTTCTAAACTTTTTTGACTAATATGTTTATTGTTCACTCTTGCTACAGTCTCCAATACTTCCCTGGCTTCGGTGAACTTTTTCTTTGCTAGGAGCCACCTGACACTTTCAGACAAAATCCAGTAGTAGCTTATAACAAGAAAGCAAGGGATGTGTAGAGCCATTATCATGTACCGCCAGGGATGGATCAACCAAGCCACCGAGCCGAGTACTACTTGTCCGACGGAGAACATAGATGCAGCTGCAGAACTTGTTATTACACGATACTTCGGTCCGACAAGTTCAGCAGCTAAAAAAAAGAACATAAGCTTAACATATTGAAAAAAAAAAGGTTTTTTATATTTTAGTGTAACAAAACTTTTACCGAAAATATAGGCAGAACTAAATGTCCCCGCTCCGAGTGTAGTTTGTAAGATTTGTAGAACCACGTACATGATGTAATTGACAGAGAAGGCGCGGATGAGTCCGATAAGACCCAAGTTAAAGACGCTAATTATCAGAGCCCGCTTGCGACCGAAACGATCGGAAATGTAACCAGTGATCGGCAGCACTAGTAATGTTCCTACGCTGTTAAGAGTACCAGCTAGCGCACGGAGCCAGTCCTGACATCCGAGATCAAACTGAAAGACAATTTTGTATTTTTTATTTAACGGACCAAAATAAAAAGGATCATATTTTTAAAACATCGAAAGTACTCAGTTATTTTTGTAAACAGCATTCGTAAAACACTCACGTCATAAACAATCGTATTGTCCCTCGCATACACGTAACCATCACATTCAACAGTTTCCAAGTTGTTGAAGAGATCAGCAGGACAATAATCCAGAGTACCATTAGTACCGAGACCTCGGGGAACATATCTTTGACAGCTAGAAAATCCTGAACTTGTCTCCGGCACAGCGTTCAAGATCCACTCAGGATCATATTGGTGCAACTTTCCGTTCTCTCCACATTCTGGAATTCGACATCTATTTTTTTTGTAATTTAAGTTATGTTATTATTTCTTATGCTTATGTTTTAAAGGGTAGCATATACATATTTAACGTGTCCGATGCATGGAATATAGTTTTATTGACAATTAATTGTTCTCGTAGACTTATCAATAATATTTAGCATAAAATCAATATTCCTTATTTTATATTAGTAGAGGCACACGAGATCAAAAACATCTTAAATATTGATTAGGCTTATTGACTATGGGTGAAGGTGGCATTTTGCCGCGATTGTAAACCTTCAAAATATTTTGTTAAAGACAATTTAAACAGGAATAAATATAACAGATTTGTTGAACGTTAAATTATAAGATTAACGATTTATAAACAAATTATAAAAAATAAAGTATCATTAACGTGAAATGGATCATAGAAAAAATCTTATATTAATTCACAATTGTTAATATGAAATAATTACCTATGAGGTATTGCGGCTGACGAGAAAATGAATTCACTCATAAATGCTGACATCATAATGGGGATTGAGACAAGAATGACGTTTCGCAGTTGAAACAACCCGAATTGTCCCAATTCGTTGATCAACACATCGTCAAGATCTAAAGGTTTCTCAAAACTGCCTGCCATTCGGTCATCGCTGATACCTTCAGTATGCTTATTCGAAGGATCATTCTCGCCACTTTCTTTGTTATCATTCGACATTTGTTGTAATATACTTTAGTCCGTCAATATTTAGCGAGTTCTATCTGGCTTAAGCACGTGCGATGCGCGATACGCTAGGTGTATGCGAATAAATTATTTCACGGTCGTGTTAATTATTATTTTAATAATTGATAGCAATTTTATCAATTTATTTTTTATCGTAATGTTATCTGTTGCTTATACGGCGGGCTTATAATACATACGTATTAATAAAATTTTGGGGTGGTAAATAAAATATTTATTAAGATACATAATTATACTACTTTTGCTGATTGATTGTATAGAGAATATGTCCACTGCCTTTAAGGTAGGAATCCAATCGAATCGCATAAAATTAAATACGTGGATTTTAACCAAAGATTTTATTCGGTCGAATTTAAATATAGATTGGTGGCTCTGATTCTTGCATTTTTTATGACATAGATGTACAGGCAAATAGGCCACCTGATGGTCAGTAGTCACCATCGCCCATAAACATTTGGTTTATTAGAAATATTAACTATTCCTTATATCATCAATGCACCACCAACTTTAGGGGCTAAGTTGTTATGTTCCTCGTAAATTTGAGTTAAAAATGAATTTTATCGATGCACAGAAAATATATAAGTGGAATATCTATTTTTTTTAAGGCTGACGGCCAACCTGAATAGTTGAAAGAGGTAGTAAAGTCAGACCTTATCAAAAATCTCGAAAATCTAGATCAAAGTTTAGAATATGCCCTTCTACCTAAAAAACTTTGGCATTAGCTGAAGCTGATGAGATATGGGTTCATTACTTTGAGAGAAACTTGAGTAAAATGATTAGGGCTACAGCAATTGGAACTGCGAATGGATTTTATTAATTGTTTTTCAAAGAACGGTACAGCAATCATCGGAAAACATTACGCTTCTGTATTGAGAAGTCCGAAAGAACACGATATCCCGGATAAGAGACATGACAAAATATGGTAAAAGTTTGCCACTTTTGCAAGGCGTCGGATCACAATATTAAAGTTTCAACGATTGCTTTTCATAAATATCAAAATGGGTCGTGAGGTAATTAGCAACTCTGTGTAAGTGCTTAATTTTTATTTCATTTACAAGACACTTCATGTTTATAAATAATTAATATCTATGCATATTATTATTTTTACAATGTTGGGCTTACATTAGTTCATAATTTATCATTACATATCTAAAATGATATCGCTTTAAAGTTCAACTTAAGTTTTTTTTTAACAAAACATAAGGCGTATGAACTACTTATTATGAATGAATGAATAAATATATACAGATCCGTAGAACATTACAATCAGCTCGACTGTTCAAATTTGGAGTCTTTCTTTCCAAGTGCCTCAGCTTCAGCGAGCGTATCCGGCATTTTCGTACCCAAAGTTTCAGGTTGTGTAAGTACTAGCAGACCAGCGATTATACCCATACCGCCAAATAACATCGAGGGGATACCGTGCCAGTAAACCATCTAAAAATAATATCATATTTAAGATTAAAAAAAAGATTGCATATTCTATTTTCCATTAATAAAAACCATTTTAATTTTTTAGGATTTTTTTAAGATGGTAGGGAGACGGGCAAATGAGCCACCTTAGTGGTTATTGCCGTCCATAGACATTGGTACTATTATAAATATTAACCATTTCTTACTTCGCCAATGCGTTGCCAAGTTTAGAAATTAAGATGTTATGTTCCTAGTGCCTTTAGTTACATAGGCTTACTCGCCGGTCAAACCGTAACACGACGATGCTAACTGTTGCTGTTAAAATTATTTGCATTAGAATATCTGATTGAGTGGTACAAGTGACGAATAATTTATAAGGAGTTATGTAATTAAATTATTCAATTCTACTGAGTTTCTTTCCAAACTTTTCTTAGGTCTAATGAATTGGGTAGCGCTCCTGTTTCTTGGAAATCATTAAGTAATTGTAATGCTTCTCTGCTGAAAAAAGGTTTGCTATTCAATCTCGAATGAGAGTAATAAGTGGAACACTTACAAGAATAGGAGTTAGTGGTGCTGTGATGGATCCTATGCGACCGATCATTGACGAGAAAGCGAGCAGACTGTGACGGTACTCGGTGGGATACAGTTCGGAAGTGAACAAGTACACTGAAGTCATCACTACTGAGATCCCAAACTTACCCAGCAAGAAGACTATTAAACGCAGAACGTATAAATCTGAAATAAAAGCTAACATTAGATATGTATGGAAAAATAGTCGGAACGTACTTCCGTATTAAAGAATTATAATCATTATTATAACATTATTATATGTATGAATTAATATATGTAACAAGTTACCATCAGGTGACCTATATATTAAAAAAACATCTAAAGGACAAGCAATATTTGTGTTTGATGATACTCTGACGACCGGAAAGGGATCGTTTTCCGGTGGACGAAAATGAAAAACTGCAAAGTTCATTTTTCCTAACTTCCTAGAATTAGCCATCCGCCCAGATTATGTGCGTAGCGATTATGGCACACACTTGTGCAAGATCTCTCAGTTTTAGTTGTCTAGTCACCCTTAATAATCGCTGCCGGAACATTGCCATAATCAGATAAAAGATACAATATAAAAAAAGATACTAATATTAGTAAGATAATAGAATAACGTAAGCAATTTATAAAGAATCACTAATCGACAAATCCTAGATGTATGTGATCGTTTGTTAATTTTTTAAGTTCATTATTGTTAAAGTTTATTTGATTGTTTGCTTCAGAGAAAATAATTATTATTATTAGTCTCTTGGTCGATTAATTAGTATTTCTTAATTTGAAAACATATTGATGACATACGATGGCTATATTGAAACATTTACGATTTCCATCGGATTTATTCTCATGTTTTATTTATACTTTATCAATTTTATTTTATATATAAGACACAGCTTTGTTTTTGTAGCGTATTATGTAAGAAAACAAATCAAAACTCCGTATTAAACATGAAATGTCAGAATATGGTGTACAACATTGACTATAATAATTATAAATTACGAGTATATATATGAAACACGTATCAAATCGGCGTGTAACCGTAAGTTGGTTGTCAACATTTCATCAGTGAAATATGCTGTGTATTCATACAGCGTCACATTGCTGTTTTGTTTTCTTTAAAACTACCTGTCACCTGTCCATCTTCACTCGGGTACAATATCATCATCATCCTCCTATCCTTATCCCGATTTTATATATGGTCGGCGCAGAATGTCTTTTTCCATACTTCTCTGTCTGATGTCATGATAGCCGGTTTCCACATAGCTACTCGGTTATGTTGGAAAGTGGCACCCACTTTCAAACTTCCTCTTTATGTACTCTTTCCTTACTCTATCTATCCACACATACCTCCCGACATTCTCATCTCCGTTACATACAGTTGTCTTTCATCCATCACTTATGTGGTCATAAAAAAAAATATTTTTGTTTTCCCGCTAGGAAAATTGAAAATCTCGGCTTATCTCTGCTATTATGGATACGTATTATACATTTAAAACTTCCTATTGAAACCCTCTGTTTATTGATATCCGCATTGAAATCCCTCGCGTGCTTTAAAAGATCTAAGCGTACAAACTGCGAGCGATTTTGTTTTATAATATGTAGAGATAAATAGATTACGTTCATTCATCGATTCACTTGAGACAATATTTTGTTTTGATTATTTCAAAGATTCCGATGATGTAGACATATTACTAAGCTACCAATAATTAAAAAAATTACTCAATCATTTAAAATCCCGACGCACGAGTAAATAGTTACCTAATCCAAGTATAAAACGGTACGTCAGTACGTTAAAGATAAGAAAGTAATTAGCCAGATATTATGTTTATAAATATATATGTTACAGTCATAGTAATGAAATAGCTATTATATATAATGATTGGTCATTATATACAATTACCAAATCGTATAGACAATGTGAAAAATTAATCACTTTATCCGGTTATTATTTATAATAGCAGGTCAAAGTTAGTTAAAATAATAAATACAAATTTGGATGGTGTCTGTTTGAGGACTTCTTTGAGCAAAAAAAGTATATTTTTTGACAACATTGGTCAATTATTAAAGCTCTTAAAAAAGGCTCATTTCGGGTTGGTTCATAATATTAGCGTATTCAATTAAATATTTTAAAGAGGCCGAACATCATATGGTGTAATATAATATTAATATTTAGACTACTAATTACTAAAAGTTACTTTCCATTGTAGACACTTCTTTCTAAAACAATATTAAAAGTAATTGCTAATATATATATTTTTTTTTAAAGTAAAATCTACTAAAAGTTGTCTTGCAATGTTTCTATTTGACATATTATAATTGGTCATCTTTGTTGTTTTTAAATATTTTATTATTAGCAAATACTCGTATTTATCTGAATTAATAAGAAATATAATTATTACTATTTATAATATCCTCAAATTATTATTTTATTTATAGTTATGCATAAAGCGAATCGTAGAGAAACTTTATAATATTGAACTATTTTTATTATTTTATCCAAGTCTTCCAAGATATTATATAAAATAACTAGGTAATGTGATCAATTCTGTGTGAATTATCACTTTGTCTTAATGGAGTGGATATTGTATATAATGGTTGGATAGTGTACATATTGTCCTGATTTATTACTTTGGCTGTAACATATATATATATTTTTATTTATTTTTTTATAATGTCCGGGTAGACATATGACTCCACTCCACGTGATTAAAACATATTAAAAAAACTACTAACGACTAGCAAATGTCAATTCTAAGATTGTTATTCTCTTATCATCTATATGTCAATCTGTGTGTTAAATGTTACCTTAGCTTAGTGCACAAGTTTGTACGCATTACAAGTGCACACTAACTACTACCAGTTACCACACTGATGCAGAATTTATTGAAAAAATCCTACATATTTTTTTACTGAACTGACTCAGAACTTGAAGTCTGAACCTCGGGCTTAAAAACTAACAACAAAACCAACAAGGCAATCAATATTAAACACACAATGTGATATTCGATTGTCATAAAATCATCTTCGCGTCGTATCGTATGAACAACATATTACTTAATAATACCACAATCGCTACATCAATTCTGTATCAATCAAAGTGTTTGCCACTTGAGAGTAACAAGTTCAATAAATCTTTAAGTGATGCACTCCTTCTGGGTTGTCAAATGACCTCGAGTCAAATAACCAAACTCCTATACTATATTTATATGCATAGATTCGTTCTGATCTGACGTATGTTATTGCAGAAATAGAAAATATCGCTGTTACTTGGTGTCAGAGCTTTGTGCAGACTAATCTAGATAAATCAGTCTAATTACCGGCACTAGGTACGTAAAATCATAAATCCCGTATTTAACAGCGCTTGAACGGTTTGGAAAGTGGCTTATAATCATTTCAGTGCCTATTGGTACGTTCGAGGATAATCACTTACTATCACGTGACCGTCAATGAAGAGAACAAGGCGAGGCCAGATGACAAGGCAAAATAAAAGGTATGATAATTAAATGCAAGTAACTAATTACGCTGAAACAATGCGATACGTAAAGTTCACACTAAAGAACACTCGATACGATGTGACGACATTGAAACCCTTAGGCCTCGGTTTAATACAAAACACAATAAACACTTGACTCGTTTCGGCAACTTAGTAGTGTGTGTAAATACGTAAAAAATCAAAAGATAAAGTAAGATTAATTGATACGTTTTTATTGATTTTAAACAAATTTTTAATTCGAGATAAATTTGAAAGCTTATTTAAGCCTTTTATCACATAAATTGAATAATACCGATATTGTTTTCTTGTTAGCAGACATCAAACAACATTCCAGCAATGCTCGTATTATAAATATCAATAACCATAAAATAATGTTTTTATCGCTCTCATTTAATTATATTCATAAATAACGCAATAATAAAAAATTCAAATTATTACTATATACTAACCGTTAGGAATAAAGACGAAGACTATATTGCATGCAGCGCTGAAGAAAAATCCTGTCGAGAGAGTGGCCTTTCTACCGATTCTGTCAAGTACGAGAACTGCGGTATAAAAGCCGGGAATTTCAATAGCACATGTCAGAATATAATTCAAGTGCATTGTGTCAGAGAGACCAGTCGAGTTGATGGACAGGCCGTAGTAGACGAAGGTAGTGGTGATCCACCAGATCGGAGTGGTGCAGACTCGTCGAAGTAAAGTTGGAGAACTCACTATATTCCGAATCAATCCTGGCTTTTCAACCTAAAACGACATAAAACCTTGATTGCAATTTTCGTTAGAGTCATTCAGAGACACATTAAACATATCGTTATTTAAAAAATATATACAAAATCATGTATTATGATATCGCAATGATATCAAGATAAATATCATAATTATTTGCATCATGGACGAAGTTATCTTTAATTGATTCAATTACTTTTAAGTAATAATAAAATTGGCAGCAGCATTTCGTTTCATACAAGAACAGAATCAGCGATAAGCTTCTTTGTAATAATTCATTTCCCCGTCCTATTAATGTTACCACTACGAAAAAATGTACATCAACACATAATTTCTTTCACATCAACATTTGTTTTTTTTTTATCAAAGTACTAATCTTAACATGCGGGTTTAATGCATTTGTCCCCTACTGATTGATCATTGTTTTATTAGTAATTTGTTGTTTTGTTTTATAGAGATAAAAAAATTTATCTTAATAATCAAAAGAATTTTAAGAAATTATTTATGAATAACTCATAAAACATATTACAATATATTATAGTTCTTAATCACTTACATCAGATACTTCTGCAGCTGGAACGGATGGTTGTGATGTGTTCATCAACGCTTCCAAACTTTTTTCACTGATATGCGTATTGTTTACCCTCGCGACGGTCTCCAGTACGTTCTTCGCTTCAGAGAATTTCTTCTTAGAAAGAAGCCATCTTACACTTTCTGACAGGATCCAGTAATAGATAAAAATAAGTAAACAGGGAATGTGAAGAGCCATTATCATGTACCGCCAGGGTTGAATCAACCAAGCCACCGAGCCGAGTATAACTTGTCCGACCGCAAACATGGATGAACACGTCGCGCTCGTGATTACACGATATTTCGGGCCGACGAGTTCAGTTGCTAAAACGAGTATAAATAATAAGTTAATAATGTTGAAAAAAATCGCCTTAAAATGTCGTTACAATCATACTTTACCAAAAATATAAGCAGAACTGAATGTTCCCGCTCCGAGAGTAGTTTGTACGATTTGAAGAATCATGTACATGGTGTAATTGACGGAGAAGGCGCGGATAAGACCGATGACACCCAAGTTAAGGACGCTAATTATCAGAGCCCACTTGCGACCGAAGCGATCGGAAATGTAGCCAGTGATCGGCAGCACTAGTAATGTTCCTATGCTGTTAAGAGTACCAGCTAGCGCACGGAGCCAGTCCTGACATCCGAGATCAAACTGAAAGACAATTTTATATTAAAAATAGATTATTGTAAATTTAAAATATACGACAAGATGTATATGATTCGATCACATTATTTTTGAAAAATCAAAAGAAATAATTATTTATATTTTTTTTATAAAAAACCTCACATTCACCCACCTCGTATACGACGGAGTTATCTCTTGCGTACACATAACCGTCACACTCAACAGTCTCCAAGTTGTTGAAGATATTGGCAGGACAATAATCCAGAGTACCGTTAGTGCCGAGACCTCGAGGAACGTATCTCTGACAGCTGGAAAATCCTGAACTTGTCTCCGGCACAGCGTTTAATATCCACTCAGGATCATATTCGTGCGATTTTCCATCCTCTCCACATTCCGGTATACGACATCTAAAATTTGTTTATAGCTAAATTAGTGTTACTGAAGACCACAATTATAATAAAAAATATGTTTTTTTAAACTACTTATGCTGTAATTTTTTTACTGAAAAAAGGTTGTCATGATTGTTATCAAGAGTGCAAGATGTATGTGTAGATTAAATCTACTCAAATCGAAAAGGTATACAAAAATAAAGGACTTTATCGTTCCCCTTTTATTTAGTTACTTTCATTGATATTTTTTGGAAAAAAAGGTAGATATTATTACTAAATATGTTGTTATGAATATTCATACATTTCCATTAAACATAATGCGCAGACCGCAATTAAAATAAGAAAAAGGGAAGGGAATTGTTATTATTACAGATTATACTTTTTAAGATTATTATTTGAAAAAGGTATGTATGATAATGTAATTTCTTGAGGTAAAAAATAATAGGTTTATTTTGGAATAGTACAAATTCTCAATTCAATAATATTTAGTTATTACCTGTGTGGGACAGCTGCCGCAGAAAAAACGAATTCACTCATAAACGCCGACATAATGATAGGTATTGCGACGAGGGCGATGTTCCTCAACTGGAACCATCCGAACTGTCCCAACTCCTTGACCAAGACATCATCGAGATCTAAGGGTTTTTCGAAAACGCTTGCTTTCCTGCTATTGGCCGTACTCTGCTTTCTACTCGGAGGGGCATTGCCTCCATTTTCTTTAGTATCATCAGACATTTTACTCCACTTGTCTATGGCAGTAAGAGAACGGAGCGGTATGTAACGCGAGCCCTAAAGGAATGACTTCGTGCCGCACATATTCATCAAAACTTCGATGATGCAAAGGCTTTTTATCGATTTTTATCAAATTGGTGGTTATCAATAGTTTATTAACGGGGTGTATATCCCAATAAATTTATAGCCGTCGAATCAAATAATCCAATACATTACGTCTTATAGTAAATACTAAAAGATAAACGGTACTAGAGATAATAATAAATTCAATTCCTCGGCAAATAAACTCTATTAATGCCCACCTCTTTTAGTCGGCGATACTGTTGTTTATTGTAGGTAGATTCGAGAAGTGATTTACGGAAAAAATGCTTTGTAATATAGGAAACATCATTAAGATAATTACGAATTGTAAAATTAAATTAATAAAACATTTTATTTTATCGAGGAAGGAAATCTAGCATCTTAGAAGATATAAGTAAATCTGCAGCTAAAATGACCTAGTGGATAGAACACGTGGATCTTTAAACGAAGGACGCGCTTTCAAATTTGTTTACGCACTACTGATTTCTATATGACCATTTGTGTTTATGACATCTCGTCCACGGAGTTGAAGAAAAATATCACGAAGCCTTGCTTGCTAAAGATCATATTTTGCTACAGGTATATTTAACCACCAAGTTGCGCTGGAGTAGCTTGATGGAAAAAAACTTTCCTTAAGAGGAAAGGAGAAGTAATGTCACAAATATTATGTGTGGATTGTTATTGTACATGATTTAATTTTGTTACTAAAATCATATTTTTTACTATATTCGAAGTGAAACTGTTAGATGTTATAAATGAATATTGAACTCGGCTAAATAATGAAGCGATGATTTACAGTAATGATAGAAAATCGTATGTTGTTAACCCAATAACAATGCTATTGTGTAAGGCGAATACAATGCATATATGATTTCCCCGTGACCATAATATACACTGCGGACGACTTACGAACATTAGCTTAAAGTGTAACTACGGTAGGTTTACTGCAGAAGTAACATTTGTACAATTTGCATCGATTACTTATTTTTCATACATTAGTGGAACAGTTAATTAGATGTGCTCGCAATGATAATGGAAATGAAAAAGTCTGATGATGTGGTGAAAGTATCCATCGGGGAGAGCTTATCAGAGCTTGTGAGCGGTTTCGGGAGATACCAAGTGTGGCAGTGCCTACTCGCTCTGCTTCCAGTAATATGCTCAGCGATGAGCAACACCAACTTTGTTTTTGCAGCAGCGGCTATCAACTACAGGTGCAGTAGTGGTATTTTTGTCCTTTTATAACTGTTACGATATCCTATTTATGACAGTTTGTTTAATAATAAAACGTCAATTATAATTCACTGCCTTTATTGCATTTATTTAATTACTGAGATAGTTACACTACCAACTTATCACTAAACACTTATGCAATTAACAACAAATATAGGTAATCATACGAAGTGAACACGTCTTTAAAGTGAAAACAGCATTGACCTAAAAATGTAAACCAAAGTACCACACGACATCAAATATTCTAATTAAATTTTAAAATAAGGGAATTAATAACGACACAAGGATAAAATATTTTATTAATTTAATTAAATATTAAATTAGAAAATCTAATAATGTTAAATATTTTCTTACAAGCTATGAGATCGATCCAATGAGATCTTTGGAAATTATAATTTAATATTTATTGTATAAAGTAGATTAAACCGCCTTTAAATATTAGATTTTTTTTTTAGTAAAACAGTAACGAAAAACTTAAATTTCTACATATTGCTTTAATTTGAACTTATATCCAATTCTTCAACTCATCGTCCGATTTTGGAGCTGCAACACTATACTGCGATCAAATTCGCGTCGCGCGCCCCAAATATGGCAAGGGTCGCCATGAGGGGACTTATGTTATCGAAACGAGTGTATTTGGTAGAAGATGATTTATTACTGACTAATTAGCGCAACGATCTTAATATTTATACGCCATCTGACTTACATACTACTTATTACACTACAGTCCCACTGCTGGGCTGAGACTTTCTCTCCCTATTCATTCTGATATTATGAAATATAATATTCATTTGTAATATGAAGATCTGTATCTTTATCATCTATTTTTGCCCTCCCTATAATTCCTTACACTGTCGGACCATTTTTTTGTTTCCTTCGATCTTAGAGCTACATACATATCCAACATTAATCTTGTGATGTGACGTCTCAGCCCTACGCATTACATGACGACTGACCAACGTTGATAATCCGTTTCCTTTCAAATTGTCTGCCACCAAAGTTATATTAATTTTATTCTTTCGCACTCTACAATTCAATCTCAATAATTTTGCGATCTTTTAATGATAAATCGATAAAAAATCGATCGTATCTATAATCTAAGTACCTTTTTAGCAATTATATAAAGGAAAACGATTTAATGTTGAAATTTATTAGAGTTATACCGAAACAAACGTAATAACCTATGAGGCAAAATTATAATTAAGTTTGAAAAAATGGCCTGCACTACTACACCTTGCTTGAAAAGCGACTAGGAATGAGAAACCTATAAAAATTATCAGGTGACGGACAGGAAGTGTCAGTAAAAACTATATATTATAATATAATTCTGCTGATATGTTAACAATACAACGAGTGAGGTCAATTTAGAATAAACTGTTAATAAAATATATCTTTACGATATGAGTCGATTACTTTTTATCTAGCGAACACGAAACGGTTAAAAGTTCCTGTTACGACGCTAATAAATGTAAGCGTTTCGTGTTCAAAATCAGATGTATAAGTTTCATCATATTCATTTCTAGTGCGCTTTTTTGCATCAGAAATCTAAATATTGCGATACCCTATTTAAGCGGCATCGTAATTGTGCCGTAATCTGATAAAATATTTCAGAAAAACTAAAATTGCATTTAAATAGACAGCAATACAGTACTTACGTACCACCAAGTCACTGTGAGCAATCGTTTTAACGCATCTTTTCCGGCAATCCTAATGCGTAATTAGGCGCCGTTTCGAACTCCTGGATGATTACTTTGGTGCAGCCGGTCCGTAAAAAAGGCAATCTCTAAGATCGCCCACTTATAGGCCTATAGCCATCAACTCCTTTTTCTCTAAGATAATGGAATCCATTATTAACTGCCAGTTTCTGCGGTACCTAGAGAAGCACAAGAGGCTTCCCGGTAAATTATGCAACTGCATCACTAGCTTAGCTAAGATCGGAAAATCAAGGGTGATGAAAGCAGAGAATGGTCAACAGTACCTGCTCTGACCTAAAATTCATCACTGCTGCAGATAACAGTACCGTAGACACCTTATACACCAGCCGTGCTTATATTTATCGGGAACAATTCGATGAAAATTGAAACCATCCCTTTAAGCCAAAATGACATCATAAAAACTTAGTGTGCTCAACAAGGTAAGAAAGTTACGTTAAAGGTACTTCTCAGTACCAGCTTCTTCCATTTGACCGAATTCAACGGAGAGCGACTCGAATTAACGACGATCACAAGTATTCCGACTCGTTATTTACAGATACTGTTATATAATTTACAAGTCACCAGACAGACGCTGTCCTGCCTTTGCTATGAATATTCAATTCGAATTAGATTATTCATCATATATAAAAAATATTTTTATTTCAATAACGTATCGTTTATTGTTATAAGGCTTTATAATATACAACTAGATTATATTATTAATTTATCACTAACTCCGAAGTTTACAAAATTTCAGCTCAATGAGTTAGATGGAACCGCTACTAAATTCGTCTTATCCGGCAAAGATAGAGGTAGGGAAAAGATACAAAGAATCTTTCGTTAGAACTTCAAGATATTTTATTAACAACAACAAGGGTTTTTCGTGCCTAAAATAATTTAAAAAAAAATCTCATGTATTCTTCAGTAATGAATCTCACGAGTGCAAACGATAAATCGTATGTATACTACCCATTCTTTGCAATAAATATTTTAAATAATCTTATCGATCAATAAATAATGAATTAACAATCATGACGTTGAAGGACAGCTGATAAAACGTATATTACGTTTCGATTTATTCGATATGAAAATTTCAATGTCGTCCAAGCAAGCAATCATTTGTAAATATAATCCCAACAAATCATAAATGTTACCTGAGCGCCAAGTTCAATATTATGATAAACGGCTTTGTTGTTGACTTCAATGACAAAAGAAGTGAGATCTAAATGGGTGCCAAGTTTAATGGTCAGTCCTGAAATTTATTTATAACTTCATAATTCATCATGTAACAATGATTTCATCTTATAACTTAGGAGAATATATTGTAGCCTAAGGTCTGACTGATGACTGAAGGATCATAATATTGAACTTGACTCTCATTTAATATTTATGATTTGTTGGGATATCATTACTTTTTGTACATAAATTAGCAGTAAGTATTAAGTTTATACTAACATTAATACAAAATGGTTTTTGTTAAAATATTGTATGTTCTTATGTTTACGGGGTATAATTGTCTTTTTTGTGTTCCATACTTGCCAACATTGCAGTATTAAGCTGGTTACATATATTTTGAGTGGGAAATAAACACCCTGTACCATCGTGCAGCAGTCTAAAATAAGATATGATTTCTTTAAGCCGATCCTTTCTATTTTTAGCGGTTAATTTGGGGAGTCGATTAGATAAAGTACAACTGTCTTGACTTGATACTACCCATTCTTATAAACCCATTCTTAAACGATTCAACATTTCGCCCCACCCCACTTGCTCCGGCGTCGCATCGCGCGTCGTGTACCGTAATGCCTATTATTTAATTATTAATGATAATAAGTATCTTACTCTAATGATGTGCGCTAAATATTAAAGACCTTAAAATCCACATAAAGACTGGCTGTCATAAGTTTTCATTGCCTATTCTTACATTATTATTTTTTTATACAGTTACACAGAAACTAAGTATATATAAACTAAGTATGTATAGATTTACCAGTTTCAGATTTTTATTTTGTATTCACCTGATTACCTATCTGCATGCCAAATTTAAACTTTCTAGTTCACCTGGAACTGGAGAACTATAAAACATTAAAGCAAATTGAAGAAGATATAAGAAATATTTCAGTTCTATGGGAATTAACCTACACGCCGGCTCGCTTGCTGTTCATTTTTTCCTCAGATTGCTGGAAAACAGTTCCTTCATCATACATTAACTAACTGTAAATACTTTGATGAACCGAGCTAATAAGAGTTTCGATATAATTATATGTTTTGTTAAGGTTTCATAACGTAAAATACCACGTCTTTGTCTGTTCAATTGCCATGATTCAATGTTCAATGTTAAAGGTAGTTTTTGTAGTCATCCAATCTTTCATCAGCAGTGAGGCGCGTGTTGGAATGACTTCTAAACTTTGTCCTTAACAAAAAAGTCCTCAGCACTTGGATATTTAAGAACGGTTACTATTATGATATTAGGTGCCCTATTTATCGGATAAGTTTAAAAAAAAATATCTTTAATGTTACAGATGTGCGGTACCAGAATGCGAAGCGCCCAATGCAACATCAGCTCTCCCTAGCTGGTGGCCGCCTAATGTAACGGATGATCGCTGCTCGCGACCTGTTTATAAGAATAACAGTTGTAACATTAACGATTTTGATAATTTTAAAGAATGTGATGAATGGATTTATGAAACAAAAGATTCAGTCGTTGCTGAGGTAAATATTAAAACTAAATTATGTTTATGTCATAATTTTTTTTATTTCCTAGAAAATACGGATTTTCTCACGTCATACCTGTACTGGCCAGATATTTATTTATTAAGAACCATCAGCAGTCACAACACTTACACGCGTAATAATAATAAATCATATTTAGACTTAAAATAGACTGTGACGGTCACAACATACATATTAAGCTACGATATATGATATATGATCAGACAGTTTTTTAATCGAAATTGTCTTAAGTTATTTCCATTTATGTTTTCCTTCTACACACCACTTGTTTTTTACTAATATTTCAGTTCGGCCTGGCCTGTCAGGAGTGGAAACGAACTCTGGTGGGAACTATTCACAATTTAGGAGTTCTAATATCGATGCCTCTAATGGGATTTATATCAGACAGGTAATTTATATTAGCATGAATAAATTTACTACAATACCACTATTAATTTTCAAACAATTTTCACACATACATTAATGAATCGATTAATTCATAAAATTAATTTTTAAAATAATGAAAGAAAGAGTGATGTCATGATTAGTTGGACATGCGAACTCTGCGGACATGTTCAACAGAAAATAAACAACCGCGTAGGAAATATATATTACACAAGCGGGCGCGCGAACAAGGGTGAACTCCCTACTCCCTGATCCGATAGCATAGTAATCCGACACGACTCAAGACTTTAGGCGCAGGACATCTTTTCCGACGCACGGGATTGTAGGCACTGCTAACTTCTAAACTTTGGGCCTTTACTAAAAATTACTTGACAGAAGAAAAAAAAGGAAACCCTTTTCTTTTTTTAATTCGCCCAAACTGGGGTATATACGCAATACATGGGGTATGTAGCACTTCAAGCTAACTTCACCAAGAAGACAATCGAAACGAAAGAGTTCTATTCTAATCATAGGTGAGGTGAGCACTTACTACGGTATTAATATTTTCTGTCTGCCTCAATCTCAAATATCTATTTCATACAGGATAGGCCGTCGTTCAGCGATTATTATAAGTGGGTTGAGTCTAGGATTGGGTGCCTTTAAGGTTTTGTCAGGAGGAGGACCGAATGGCTACATCACATATGTCTGTATTGAGTTTATCGAAGCACTCCTCGTGACTGGCACGTATACTACATGCTTTGTGCTCAGTAAGTCTTCTTTCTGATTTTTTTAGTCATCAACATATACGAATATATAGTAAAACATTTTAATAAAAAAGTTATATAATACTCACAATCAAAAATTATTATTTCTATGTTATGATTTTCCAAAAACAGTATTATTTATGTTCTTGAGAAGAGAAGCAGAAATAATTAGTATAATGTATTTGATGTTCGTTTTAGTCGTTGAGCTTATTGGAAGTGACAAGAGGATCATTGGAGCTGCTGCTGTGGGAATATCAGTGGCCGTCGGAGAACTAATATTAGACCTCATCGTGTGGTATATTCCATACTGGAGGAATTTTCTTCTGATCATTTACTGCCCCGTCCCGATATTTCTACTGTATACCTATCTTCTAGAAGAAAGCATGCGCTGGTTGATAACGAATGGAAGAAACGATGAAGCATTAATTTTACTGCAAAAGATAGCCCATTGCAACCAGTTCGCAATATCTGAGAAAACAATCGATGAAATCAACAAAGACTCAAAGGAAAAAGACGCTTTACATGAAGAGAAATTTAATATAAAACTACTTTTCTCGTCGAAAGCTTTATTAAAAAGGTACATATACTAATAATAATAGTATATCATAATATATATGTAAGTAATTTTTTTTCACATTCAGTAGTGTTTACCACAAGCAAATTCAGGGGAAAATGTTTATTGTTCAATCGCAATTGCAATCAGCGCCAGAGACATGTTGTAGTAAACAACTGGGAGTGCAGACAGAGCTTTATTATATATTAGCAATTACAAGCTTTGTACACAGTCCCATCCGCACAGTACAGTCCGCGTGATACATAACATTGATAGTCAGATATTTCTAAAAATACTTTATCTACTTTCAATAAAGATTTCCTCATCGATTCGCCTTGATTTTTTGATTCATACCGAGTGTATTTTCTTTTTTCTATTGCTTTTTTTATTTTGTATAATGGATTTATATAAACATAAAAAAAAACCTTTTTAATGTCTGTTTTAAGAGTAATAGTGTGTTCGTGGTGGTGGTTCACCGCTGCGTTCGTGTACTACGGACTGATGATAAACTCAGTTGCTCTTCCTGGGAACAAGAACACCAATTTCGCCCTCTCGTCTCTCGCTACCATACCTGGTGACATTATAGCAGTGATAACTCTTGACAGGCTGGGCAGGAAAAAGACATTGCTGGGAGGATTTTTATTTTGTGGACTCTGTTGTGTAACTAATGGATTTATACAAGGTAAAAGGGGTTTAAGAAAATATATGTTCGATACTATATTTTTTTTTTGTTTTTTCAATTGATTGTTTATGGAAAATAGACTAAAAGGCTTTTACATGTATTTTTTTATATATCTATATCGATTTTAATAACTTAGACTTGATTTATATTATGTTTTAGAGTACAAAATCGCATCGACTGCCATATTTCTGATAGGCAAAATGTCTATATCGGCGTGTTTCAATGCGGTATATGTGTACACATCGGAACTTGTGCCAACATCCGCACGAGGTTCTTTAGTGGGCACGTGTTCAATGCTTGCTCGCGTGGGTTCAGTGCTGGCCCCGCTTACGCCTCTTTTGGTATATATTTTTTTTAACAAATATCAATCGAAGAGGTAAGACGGAACCTTCTATCAGCTCGATGCACATTAATTTTCTTGTTGACAGAGACAATGGTGGCATTCATTACCGACAGTAATATTCGGCTGCGCGTCACTGTCCGCTGCAGTTCTGACTCTAGCCACTCCAGAGACGCTTCGACGACCTCTACCTGATACTGTGGCAGAAGCGACAGCTTTGTCTTAGATAGATCATACTTTGAAAACATATTACTTGGAATAAAAGTCTTTTCAGCAGCTTGGACTGGTCTCTGATGACGTTTATTAATTGAAATAATTTAATTTAGTGTATTTACTTGTCTTATATCTAAAGAAGTCTCCTCAGGTACGACACAATACCAAAAATGTTTTAAAAATAATATGGGTTCGGGTTCTGTAGTAAAGGTATAATATAAATCAAAATATATTATGTATTTTCAATACAATAAGCTCTTAAAATATTTCTTAATACACATACTATGTATCTAAGGTAAAGTTATTGTAAAATTTTAATACTAATGACTACAGGAAGCTGTGAAACTTCACAAAATACTCAATTTTAATTTTAATTTTCCAAGTTAACCGAATCCCGCAGTCGTAAATTAGAGGCCGTGTAATAAAAAAACAAAACGCTGCTTTAACTTTCCATTACATAGTGATCATCAGCTGATGACTATATTTATCGACAGAACTACGGCTTATTAGCGTTGAATTGAACCGGGCTCTTTCAGTGTTTTAAATGCTTAAAAATTACTCTTACAACATTTTAATTACATTTTACTGGAACCTTTTAGTTAAATAACTGTGAAAAGTCAACTGGGAAGTCAGGCCTTTTTTATTATTTCAGATATTACGATTGTATCAAATACAACGAGTGTTTTAACTTGTCATAAATCGATCGAGTCAGATACCAGTCTAAATATACTACTCATACTTGTCATGGATGTCATCAAACACCTCGGGTTGACTGGTATTTTTTGTACTCTTCATAATTATAAAATAAATGTATTCATCTCTATATTAAGTGTTATGTTAATTAATCTACAATGACGTCGGTGGTGCGGTTGCTCCGCGGCGCGGTGGCGATCCTCTCGGCCTGTTTGACGGTGTCCGGCAGCCGCATGTGCAGCGTCTCGGGCGTGAGCAGCATCAGCAGCGCGGACGTGGCGGCCATCACGCCGAACACCAGGTACGGCAGAGCTTCCATGTATGCCATCTGTTGAACAAGTAAAGCATTGTAAAACAAAGTGGAAGCTTCTAGATAAGACGTGTGAATTGTGAATAGGAAACCAAAAGGACTGTTCAATGAATTCGATTCAAGATGAAGACAGTCTGAAGAAACTATCGATCTTAGAGATAATAAAATTCACTGATACGGTCTTCTATCACTCGATTCCCTAAACGGTTAAATTCGCTTAATAAAGCTATAACATACAAACAGTCATTAGATATCTACATAAACTAATTACACCATTACCAGCTATGTTACCGAAAATTATCACTTTGGTACACAACAACGTACATATAACAGTCATAATATATAACTACACAACAACTACAACTCGCACATACTTTCACATTATTAAAACTGTCACTATTAATTACGTCATTAATTAAAAAAATATATTTCAAATAATTCTCCTACTATCACATCTAATGTAACCGAGTATGCTGCGTACTGAATATATGATTATCCCTAACATCTAACGTACAGTTATGACTGTGTCTAGCGATCTGCCGAGCAAGGTAAATGTCACAGATGAATATATTTTATTTGCAACTAATATAACAATTCATACCATGAAGTATAAAACGTAAATTCTACAACTCGACATATCTACTAGGTCTACAACACCAGACCATTAATGGCGTCATCGGCGCCGCGGTGGAGCCAATCCGTCCCACCAGGGAACACAAGCTCATCATCGAGTGTCGCACTTGCGTCGGGAACAGCTCGATAGTGTAGATGTAGACGGACGCAAATATCATACTTATCACCAGCTTGCCCAGCATCGACAGCAGTATTCTCATTGTTGCTGTTGATGTATCGCGCTTTAATTTTAATGATTTTAAAAGAATTAACGCATTCGGGTGCAATCGCTTACGAGATATTTCATAATTTTAAACTAGAAGAGATAGAATTAGAACTAGAAGAAAAAATAAAAAAATTAATTAAACATAAGTGAACATTCTTATATGAGGTGTAAATTGCTATCTAAACAATATTATCTAGTTAATACTAACCAGTAATGGAGTCTGCGGAGCTATGATCTGCCCAATTCTGCCGCACATGGAGCACACGGCTACAAGACTATGTCGTAGCGTGGTGGGGTACAGCTCGGACGTGTAAATGTAAATACTGCTGAATGCCATACTGATGGCCAGCTTGCCCAGCAAGTTCAGACACGTTTGTAACCATTGCAGATCTGGAAATATTACACTACTAGCTATTGTCTCTACTTACTCTACAATCTTCTTATTATTATCATAAAGAAAAGCATTCAACATAAAGAATTACATTATCTAAATTAAAAGTTAACTAATAATCAAACTATTAATTAAATTAGCGAATATACAGATGGAGCATTGTGACTAGACAAGTAAAAATCTACGTTTATCTTATCTAAATAATTACTAACAAATACTAATAAACTTACTTTCAGGAACGAAGGGCAAGATGACGAGAGAGATTCCGCATAAGAAGAATGCTGTCATGATAGAACTCTTCCTTCCGAAGCGATCTAGTGTCAAAACGCTCATGCAGTATCCAGGTATCTCCACCAAAGCCGTCAGTATGTAATTAACGTAGCTGTTTCCGGCTAACGATACCGAGTTAATGGAGAGTCCGTAGTAAATGAAAGTAACCGTGATCCACCAGAACGAGCAAATACATAATCTCGTCATTAGCACTCTAGACCTTAAGACTTGTAAGGCTAGAGATGACTGCTTTTCTTCAGGCTCGCTTTGTTTTTTAGCCGTCTCGTCACCCGAAGTATTAGGTTCTTCGGTTAATTGTTTGATTGTTTCGGGAGACAGCTTTCTCTTATTGACAGCTGCTGCTTTGAATATAATTCTCGCAGCTTCCTTCTTTTTTCCTTTACTCAAAAGCCACCGTACACTCTCTTCTATTAAGAAGAAATATATTATAAAAATAAACGACGGCGTATATATAATTCTCGTGAGTGTTCTCCACTCGGGGACTGCCCACGCTATCAATGCGACGACGGCTTGACCGAGGGCGAACGTGCATGATATTATATTGCCTCCGAGGACCCGCCGGTTAAGACCCATCATTTCAAGAGCTGAAATCATAACAAGCAATTAAAAAAAAAAACAAATTATAAATTAATACCTATTGCATTATTATTTATTGATTATTAACAAAGTGTCACTGAAATTACATATTATTTACCAAGAATAAATCCTGAGCTGTATACTCCAGCTCCGACGACCGCTTCGAGGAACTCAAGAATCACATAAGTGATATAGTTTTGTGAGAAGGAGCGCCCCAGACCGACAAAAGCAGGAGCTACGGCTGTTAAAATAAATGCCACCCTGCGACCGAATCTGAAAAAAACAATTAAAATCGCTATTAACCAAGAAGTAAAATAAACAATATAATTATAATGCAATTACAGATAACATTTTCATCGTTACAACTGTAATACACATATACATGCACACTCTTATATCCATATTAACATATTTGAGAAAGTTCCTTTATTCAGCCTTAAAACAACATTGCCCCACCAACCTTAAGAACGAAGATGTTATGTTCCCTGTGCCTGTAGTTATACAGTCACAACAATACTGAGTATTGCTTTTTGGCGGTAAAATATTTGAAAAATAATGATACCCAGTGGGTTTAAATATATATTTTAAAACAATTTTGACTGTCTAATTATAATAGTAGAAATAGCATAACTAACTTACGAATATGATAGCTTACGTGTCAGATATGTATGCTGTGAGCGGTAAAGCAAAGAACAGGCCGGCGCTATGTAACGTGCCAACCAGCGTCCGCTTCCACTCTTCGCAGGCGAGGTCGAACTGAAATTAAACATTGCTTTTAAATATAATATACCCATGAAAATTATATTTATGATATACGACCTCGAAATTATAAGAAACATTTAACGATGAATTCTACGATACATAGTACCGCTGTATATTAATAGCAGAAAAATAAAGGCAATTTCCTGAGATATCGCCTAATTTATATCTCACATTTTTATTTCGTCGGTGAAGAAAAAAATAACATAACATACATTAACATACATAACATTTTTGCTTAAGCTGGAACCAATAGAACACTCCACATACCGTAGATACGATGCTATTGGTGTGCTCGTAAACCCAACCGGTGCATGTTTTGGTGTTGGTCTGGTGGAATGATTCCGGGGCACAGGTGGTCCCAATCGGCACGAAGCGCTCGCAGCGTCCAGCTCCATCTGGAAGTGCCCAGCTGCCCCACCCATTGGTTTCGAACTTTGGTGGCGTCGCTTCGCATTCTGGCACACGACATCTGAAAATTTTTCGTTTCAATAGTCAATGTTTAAAAAAAAGGGTATACTTTTGGGAATATTTTTTTCACTCCACTCAAGTCAGAGGAAAGATCAATTCAAGAAGCTGTCACGCTGCAAGTTTGCTAACATAATATGCAATACGTCAGAAAAAATTCAGAGACTTGTGAATTTCGTCACTTTATGTAATAGATTAATCTGCCCTGGTAATCTTATTAACGTAGAATATCTGCATGACGCTCATATTTCCGTTCCTTTATGTGTTAATAAAGCATAACAATGCAGAGGCGACCATTTTCCCGTCTTTATCTCCGTGTTAGTGACCTATTTTGAATCAATTTTCAATTTGGTAGATACCAGCTTTACCCACTTCCACCCACGTTTTGTGTTTATACAAATAAATGACTGTCACACAAACTATACAATTATTTGACGATTATGGTAACTATTCTGTAACTTATTCTATCTAAATGAAGATATATATGGCAAAAAGAAAAAATCTTGTTTTTGGATTTTGTTAGATTTGACAAAATCCCTGTCGCTTAACAGAAAAAACCAGGAGGTTTCTCTGTTAAGCGAGTCCAACCAGGCTAATTTCATACTTTACAATTATTTAAACCACAATAATGAAAATAACATTAATTTATATTCGACTTGATATTCTCGATTGATATTCATTTAGGTATATATATACCTATAGATAACCGTTTTCAAAGACCTATATTCATAATGTTAGCTATGTTTTCCTATTTATGGCCTATTATCTTGAAGGCAGACAGGCAAATGAGCTGCTCATAGTAGTGGTCACTTCCGCACATTTGCATTATAAGAAATTTGAACTAAACGTCTCACCGCCAATAAAACTGTCTAAAATACACTGATTGTATTTTAACTATAATAGTAAAGGTGCACTTGTGCACTATCTCCTGTGCAAACGACTGATCCCTGTGGCTCACTTATTCAAAAACCGGATCAAGGCAACAAATTGGACGACGAGAAAAAAGAATACCTGATGGTTGTCCGGTATGAGTAATTAAATTTTTTTAGAGATATGACAAGGAATAAGTAAATCGCTATTTCAAGGTTCGAGGAAAACAGCCGACGAGGAAGCTGTCTAATGTGAAATATACGCGGCGGTCGAGTGTCGCGGTAAGTAGGCCAAGGCGTTATCTACTTAATGTAATCAGAGTAATCTGGTCTGCGAGTGAAGAGGAAGCACTTGGTCCTTGTCCTTTGATCGTTGCGTACTTGTTATGATTTAATTTAATTCAGGATGATCATTTCCTTTTTTATTATATAGGTATATAGCAGACCTACGCGTTGCAATGGTTACGTTATGAGGTGAATTATTTTATATGAAATCTAATGTTTTGACAAAAATCTTCTTTAGAAATATTTTTGAAGGTTTAAATGTTGACAGATGTAATACATATTGGGGATGTTACATATTAGTAAAAACTAGTAATGTTGTCGACGCCTTATGTCTGGAGCGACAGCTTATTGTGTTAAGCTATATAATATAGCTTCCCAAAATTAGCTATAGGTACTACGTAGATCTTAGTATAGTCTTTTTTACCTTAAATAAGTATTGCAATATTATGTTTTTCGATGAATGTGACATAACACTCACTGAGCAATTAAACTCTATCTAAAAAATAAAGAAATAATACCTTATCTGAACCACGCTAAATATGTATAATAGTACAAGTTCATGTCAAAATACACAGCGGTTTCTGAATATATAATTTCTTTAACATCGATCTTTTTACAGATATAGAAGAGGAAGATTCATATTGTGGATACAACATATGTATTTTGTAAAATTGTTTTTTGAAAATTATTTAAATAATCCTAATATATAATAAAATATATATAAAAATGTGATGAATTTTTTAGTTTACACTATTCTTAGTTTATTTTGAAGGCGATTTTTATCCTTGAAATTCATAAGATTACTTCAAGTACAGACTATTTATAAAATTTCTATAAAAATTAAAACTACTTGATAAAATTGTACTCTGTATTGTTGATCTGATTCTAGAGAAAATTAAGTAATACTAATTACTTAATTTTCTTATTTTTCTTATCTCTACACTGTTCTCTCTCGAGTATTGTTTTAAACTCCGCAAGTTTATGTCCAAGAATTAACTGATTAATTTAATGCTGTTTGTATTCATAATAAAAATAAATTAAAATCAAAATGTGAAGGAGCTTATGTTAATACGAAAAATATTCAACCGAAACCTTGCCTTATTCGGATAAAAACAAAAACAAAAAATGTAATAATAATTATATATTAGAGTGACAATATCGAGAGGTTAACTTTGTTATTGTTGAAAAGTCATTAACTTTTATCGGAGTTTTCGACGGTAATCCGTGGCTCTGCGGCGATAGCCAGCGAACCAAATAATGTCCAATAATGACGGCATCGGCCGAAATAATGCGACAACGTTGTGAACGTGACTTTATCTGTCGCCTACACTTAGATTAATTTAGAAATTAAGTATTAGGGAACGATAGCAGATTCAGTAACACGAATTGTGTATAATTTTGTAATATTTCAATAAATACATATATGTGGAATAAGTTGTGATGACGATTGATAGTCAACTGAGCAGGATACCTTATACTGAAACAGTGTTTGTGCACATAAAGTTGTAATTTTATTCTGCATACTGTCATAATCCCAAGGGAAATTTGTCCGTCACCAGTAAAGAGAGACCAGACGGAAGTTCGAACTCAAGTTCCTTTTTCTCTTAAGCGATGACGCTTTAACGATAAAACGCCCCTAAGATAACATCCATTAAGTATTTTGTTTTCCGTGTCAAGTTTAATCTCGGTGTACAATATTGAAGACAATTATTATAGATATATATCCTGCTAGTTATCATACGGCAAACCTATATAATCTATAAACATATAAAGAGGAATTTCTCGTATGAAATAATGTGTTTATTTTGCTATAGTATTTTGCTGATATATACGCTTTACGCTAATACGCGGAACTAATAACGGTATACAGTATAGTCACAGTTACAGTACAATTATAATTACGAATAAGTACATTTAAATCTTCAAGTCGATTAAATATGAATTGCCAATAGGTCCACGCGCCAGACTTCGCTCGAAACGTCTTTTACCGTTTCGAATACAAGTATAAACACTCACAAATCAATTACTGTTTAAAATATAGTAAACACCGATTTAATTCACGATGTTCTATTGAAACGATTGTCACTGGTAAGACAAGATTAGTATTGTTAATTTCAGGCGCGTGACAATCAGCTTATTTATCACGGGCTTAACACGTTACGTTGCTAAATACTTCCTCTAAATCAAAATCATACGCATATATTATTATCATAAAATTATTAATCGATAAATATATCATTCATGTTACGACTGTACTGTACAGTGATTAAAAATGTTCATTGATACGAGTATGCCTCTTGGTTAGCTGGGGATTTTTATGATAGGCTGAATATCCGCTGAAAGTAAAAATTTGCCAGTACAATATGAATGTATTTTTTATCTACCACGGAAATACTTACGATATTGATTTAATTTTGATACAAACCATTTAGTATTCATGTGGATTAATAATTAGTAGATTTGAAATGTACTTATAATAATAATAATTAATCACGTGCTCATTTGAAAAGGTAAACAATGTGAAGAAGAAAAACTCAATGTCAAAGTCAAAAAAATCTACCACGATTCGGAAAAACACCTCGGACCTGAAAGGAACAAAAGAAAAGGGGTTTTTTTTTTAAATATCTTATTTTACAATTATTGTTTTCATATAATAACAAAAAATATGTTTTCGTTATTTGAAACAGCCTAGAGGCGATCGTAATCCCCAAGGTGTGCAATCAACTAGCACTTGAGAATACCCCAACTCTAAAAGAAACATATGAGAGCAGCATTAAAAACCACAGTTTGATTATTTATCGCCGAGTAGCGACCCGCCCGGCTTCTCAGAGTTGCAATAATTGATTATTATTAATAATGAAAGGGCATTTATTGTTACAGACAGTTTTCCGACCAATGGAAAACGCTCCAAGTCTTTTCCTAAAAACAGGCGTTGTTGACTGACACATGCTATTCGGTGCGATGCGTCAGATACACAAAGGAGCTTTAATTTGTAAAAATAAATAAAATAATCTACCGTCATATATACAAGGACAATTTTCTACAATATCTGACTCTTGACTATACAACGTCTGACTTTGAATTGAATCGTTTTACATTATCTCAGCTGTTTAAACACTTAAAATGACAATAACCTTTCTTTCAAAAAGTGTGTTTTTAAAATTTTATAATAATAATTTATTTAAGCATCATATTGCAGAATAACTGCGGCAGTGTAATACTGTGGTGCAGTTATTAACGCCCGCCAACAAAGCGACATTGCTGTATTTCTTAACACATTTAAATGGCACAAACTTATTCTATATACATATATTTATATCAGGGATGCATCGATACGCCTTTTTGCCGATACGATACCGATACCGATACTCTTAGAGAAATATCGGCGATACCGATACCGATACCAATACATTCATCGAATTTAAATAAAGGTAAAATAAATGTAAGTAGACACGTTGATTGATTGTTTTTATTTAAAAAAAAAAATATTAAAATAAAACGTTACAGATTTGGAATGTGAATATTGGTAATTAAGCTCAGTAATTAAGGTTTATTAATAAGAGTTAGTAAATAAAAAATCATTAATCAAATTTTTGTTAAAAAACAAAGTATTATCTCGTTTGCAACGAAAAAGACAAAACAAGAGGCGCGTTTACATTACTTTTTTAAAACATGTATTTTGAACAGTATCGTTGTATCGACCAGAAAAATATCGCCGATGCCGATATATCGTAAAACCTGCTGTATCGCCGATATATCGGTATCGGATACATCCCTAATTTATATATATATATATCGAAGGGGTTAGGCAACTCCTTATCAGACATGATGATATCCGAAATGTAAGTATTAATAAATTCATATATAGATTTAAGTTGACAGAGGGTACTATGTACCTACCAATAAAATCGAGAAGACAAATTGGTAACCTAATAGCTTACAATATCAATAATTATTTTATGCCTAATGTTACCAAGGATCATATGCATAATAAAAATAACAATTTAATTTATATTAACACTGATAAAAGTAATTTAAATTGAATTTTAAGACAAAAGAGATAGTCTCTGGCTCAAGTATTATTAATACTAATATTAATTTACCTAATAGTAATTTAACCTTGGATAAATTCCTAAATCTTAAAATTAGAAATAATCAAAACAATAATAATAGTAAACTTGTAAACCTGGTGCACCAAAACATTCAAGGAATGACAGGAAAAGATTTAGAAATTGAGTTATTCATAAACAGTAATGCCATTGATATTTTATGTATAACAGAACATTGGCTTGTAAATTATCAGTTTATGTTTAACTTTAGTGGTCACCAGATGGCTAGTATGTTCAATAGAAAAAAAGCTATACGTGGTGGCTCATTAATACTTATTAACAAAAATCTAAAATTTAAAGAACGTAAGGATGTTGTGAGCCTTTCTATTGAGCAGACTATTGAAATAGCCTGTGCAGAGCTTGAGCATGTCATTGTTGTATGCGTATACAGACCTCCTAGCGGGTTATATGAAGCATTTGAGAAAATATTGGAAAGTGCATTATTGAAATTATCTGGATCAAGTAAATATATTTTTATTTGTGGTGACTTCAACATAAATTTATTAGAAAACTGTAGCACAAGTATTAGATTCAGATCATTATTATATTCATATAACCTCATTAACTTATTCTTAGAGCCAACTAGAATCACTGAATCCACTGGAACATGTATTGACAACATATTTACCAACTGTGTACCTAATCATAAATGTATTATAAATATGTTAAGTTCTGATCATTGTGGACAGTTGGCTTCATTTAATTCGCAAATAAATAACAATGCTAAGGATTTAAAACAGACATTTGTTCCAATCAATTTGTATCGAATTGAGAAGTTCAGAAGTAATATCATGGCAAAGCTCTCATATTTACAATTAAATGATAATTCTAATGAGCTTTATAACAATTTTTTTAAATTAATTAAAACAGAATTTAATGCCATATTTACTTCCAAGACAGTCTATTCTAGGAATTTTCTTAAATTTAATGATTGGGCGACTGTCGGAATTCACAAGAGTAGGCAGAGGTTGTATGAACTTTATAGTGAAAGATCATACAACCGGTCTTTTTCATTTATCAGTTATGTTAGTGCCTACTCTAAACTATTCAAACGTGTATGTCATACAGCTAAATCATTGCATATAAAAAAAAAAAATTATTGAGGCACCTGATAAAATTAAAATGACATGGAAAATTATTAATTGTGAAACTGGAAGAGTCAAAAATAACATCTCCGACTTTAGCTTATCTATTGACAACAATTTATTTTCCTCAGATCGGGATGTTGCAACTGTTTTTGAAAATTTTTTTGCTGACATTCCATTTTCGACAACTAACTCATTAAATTCCTCTCCTACCGTTGCTGAATCATTATTAAAAAACCATGTGGAAGAATGTAATATTAGCTTTAAATTTAATACAGTAAGTGTAAGTGATGTAATAAGTTCCTTCAGATCACTAGATATTAAGAAAACGGCCGATCTGTGGGGGATCTCTGTCAAGGTAGTCAATTCAATAATTGATGTAATCGCACCCTACCTTGTCACTATATTTAATAAATGTGTCCTTAGTGGCGTGTTTCCTGACCTCATGAAACATAGTAGAGTATTACCAATATTTAAATCAGGTAGTACATCAGACCCCAACCACTATAGGCCCATCTCTGTACTACCAACTCTTAGCAAGATCTTTGAAAAGTTGTTACTAAATCAAATGCTAGTACATTTTAACAATAACAAGTTGCTACACAAGAAACAATTTGGATTTACAAGGGGTCGCTCGACAACTGACGCTGGTGTTGAGCTCGTTAAAAATATTTACAGGGCCTGGGAGGAGTCACAGGATGCCTTAGGGATATTTTGTGATTTATCTAAGGCCTTTGATTGTGTGCAACACGAAACTTTGGTCAGGAAGCTACGTCATTATGGAATTAGGGACACTGCACTCAGTCTTCTGATTTCGTATCTGAGCAATCGCATTCAGAGGGTTGATGTAAATGGAAAGAGATCTCCCGGGTCTCCAGTTACTGTGGGGGTCCCTCAAGGATCAATTCTTGGACCATTTCTCTTCCTTGTTTATATAAATGACCTGCCACATCTCCTAGGTGATAAACTCGAGATAGTATTGTTTGCTGATGATACTTCTTTAATTTTTAAAATAAAAAGACGTCTTTCAATATATGACGATGTGAACAATACTCTCTCTGAAATAGTAAATTGGTTTAGTGTTAATAATTTAATGTTAAATAGTAAAAAGACTAAATGTATTAAATTCACTACTCCCAATGTAAGATGTGTCAAAACGAGTGTACGTTTAAACGGGGAAGCATTAGATGTTTTAGAATCAACAGAGTTCCTTGGTATGACAATAGACTCTAAGCTCCAATGGGGCCCCCATATAAATAAATTGGCGAATAGACTTAGCTCTGCAGCCTATGCGGTAAAAAAAATTAGACTTTTGACTGATGTGGATACGGCACGCCTTGTGTACTTCAGTTATTTCCATAGTATAATGTCGTATGGCATCCTACTCTGGGGTAATGCAGCTGACATTAATACTATTTTTGTACTGCAGAAGAGGGCTATTCGTGCAATTTATAACCTGGTCCCAAAAGATTCGTTAAGAGGTAAATTTAAAGAAATTAAAATAATGACTGTCGCTTCTCAATTTGTTTTTGATAATGTTATGTATGTACGCAAAAACATAAATGATTTTCCCAGAAATTGTGACGTACATTCTATTAACACTAGGAACAAGAATAAACTTGTTACTCCAAGTACCCGATTACACAGGGTTAGTAACTCTTTTTTGGGGCAATGTATACGTTTTTACAACAGGATCCCAGAAAACGTTCAAAATTATTCAATTATAAAATTCAAAAGAGTCGTTAAAGAGCGTTTGTGTGCTAAAGGATATTACAACACTAATGACTTTTTAGTTGACTGCACACCTTGGGAATGAAATGATCGCCTCCAGGCTGTTTTAAACAACTAATATATACTTATCATTGTACCTACATGGAAAATGGTTAAAAAAAATGAAAAAAAATATATCCCGCTGAGTTTCTTTCGCCGGTTCTTCTCAGGTCCGAGGTGCTAAATTCCGAACCGGTGGTAGATTTTTGACAATCAATAAGCAAGTGCAAACACTTCTATATTGAATAAAGATTTTTGACTTTGACTTTGACTTTGATTTGTTCACGTTCGTAAAATATCTCCTTTGGATATTCCATCAACTATGACACTATGACTATTCTCTACGTCATACTGATGTTGCCAGCTTGTACGATAAAAAATAAATAAATCTTACATTTTACTTTGGAAAACGTTTAGTGAATAAATATTTATCTCTTTATTTATTTTATTGTACATCACTGAACTAAGGTAGGTAGTAAGTAGTATCGTTGGCCTGTCAAAGAAGAGACACATGATATAGTCCTGCAAACTCGATCAGCTCTACGCTTATTCTGAGCGAGTCTAGGATCGAAGGACATATGCGTATGCTTCCGCAGAATTGTCAAAACTATGTAAACTTGACGCACAGTATGCATCTTGCATATGCGGTACAGATTCGAAGTAGGAAAACGCATAGGTTTCTATTAAATATTTATTGAGTCTAGTAGCCAATAGAGCAGTGTGCATCGCTGTGACACCTTATCTTTGAGATAATTATAAATAACTACAGTATTTAAATAATTACTTGCAGTAATTGTTATTCATCTTTATTATAAAAATATAACTATTTACCTTTAACCATTATAATTTTGTTAGTAATTATGCTTACCATTAACTTTATTGAATAATAATTATTTTTTCGTAATGCTTTTCCAGTGAAAATTGATAGCAAGTCCTCAAAAATAGGGTCATTGCTATATTTGTATGTGTGTGTATGTGTGTGTGTGTGTGTTTGCTTTTAAAGAACAAAAATAACAAGTATAAAAAGCATAACTTTATTGCCATAACGAGTGAACTACTAAGGATAATATACTTTTAAAACGATTGTAAATATTACACGTATGCACGTGCGCGTGTCTCCGATACTTTGACGGTAATTACGAATAATTGTTATTGAAATTGTCGACGTTTAAAATATAATTAATTTCTGTCGTCGTATAATGTGTGTCGTCGTATGGTTCTAATTACATTGGCTCACTCCTTGGTAACAACAACTTGGTATTAATCTGCATAACTTCTCAAGTTCAGAGAAACCTTTTACCGGGTAGTTACTAATAGCGCAATATTTAAAATAGGATATTTAGCTAATAAATTATTATGATGAACTTACAATATTTAACAAACCAATACGAAGGTCTAGCCGTCAAAAATATTTAGGCCTTATAATGGCAAAATTATAACAGATTATTTAATGGCCACAATTTTATAAATGCAAATTGTATTGGATTAAGTGTGCATTTATTAATACTCTTGACTGAAGCGGACTTACTTTCCAAGATGATAGTATCGATTGTATTGTTTTGTAAGATAACATACTACAAAGAAGCCGTTTAGATTGTAACGAAACGCGATACAGCCTTAGTTTACTAAACGAAAGTAAGAGAAATATATATGTGATATAGCGCGAGCATACAATAAAACTAATCCTAAGCTTATTTAAATTTAAATTATTTTTAATAATTAATTTTATTACTTGGTATTATTTCAGGATTCAAGTTTGACAATCATACAGTCACACTTAGGGTTGTATAGATTAAAGATAAGACGTATTGCAAACAACGAGAAGATAACAGATGTAGACAATATATATTGTTATCAATATCGCAGACTCAATTTAATATAAGGAAGAACAAAACTCGTTAAGTGGTGACCGATTGCACTGAGGTTAGAGCGTTTGACAGTTTGTACCTTCTTTAAACTAACTTTAAGGAAATAAAACAATTAGACTATCGCTTTTTTTAATATATACTTGAGAATCTCTTAAAATTGTGATATGCACGCCATTACCCAACTGCTAAGGGTTAGTAAATCTGTTGTGAGGCAATGAATACTATTTTACCATATCACATAAAACGTTAAAGTTTATTCTATTACACAGCTACAAAGCCATCAAGGAACGTTTGTGAGCTACACGTTACTGTAAGAGCACGCTTTGGGAATGAAAGCGTCGCCTCCAGGAGGTTACAAAAATAAATAATTATTTATCATTGTAAATATACATTTCTAACAATAAAAAACAAAGATGAGCTTCTTTGTACAGTTCTTCTCCAAATTTAAGAAAAAGATAAACAAAATAAATGTCATACGTGTCCAAGATATTCTGTAATTTATTCGTAGCCTTTGATTATGTAATACAACATCGAGTATCTGAATAGTAAATTATGCCACTATTGAAATTAAAATGGCGCTCGACCTTTTGATTTGTAAAGTAAACAATAGAATAATAAAAACGTAAAAGCAAAGAGGTTCACTGGGATCTCGGTTACTATAGGGGTTCCGAAAGGTTCAATCTTAGGACCTTTTCATCATTTACATAAACGACTTATAGGAAACAAATATACGATAGAAATTTGAACGTTTCCTAAGTTTTTAAACTAAAAATAAAACTGCAATGGTACCAGTATTTTATGATATAAACAATTTTATCTGTGACATAGAACGTTAGTGCTTATAATTAATTTATTGATGAACAATAAGTTAATAATTTAATTTTATAAATATATTTACAAAATTTTGTACACCAAAGAAAAAAAATTAACACTAACAAACCTAGCAAAAAAATAAACGATATTCAGTGTTTATAGAGGTTATGCTTATTTTTAATAATAGCTTATTTTATATTAAATTTAACTAGCTACCCGTACCGGCTTCGCGCAGTTAGAATAAGCATCTATATACCTAAAACGTTTATATTGAAGGCATACAAAGCAAATGTTATATGTTTATTTGAGCCATGTCCCTTGCTCGTAGACTCACTGAGGTTTCATCTGAAACTAATAAATATTTTAGGTACCCATAGAAGATAATAGTAATATCAATTATATCATAATATATTTTTTATTTATTAACAAGAAAGAGAGGTCACGGTGATTTATTTTATGACAATAGTAAAACGAAAACGTTTCATTCATCTAATGAACTTCTACTCCACTCCTTTTTTTTATTGAATGTAAAAAAGACGAGTAATTACCGTAAATTAATGAGACTATTCCTTTTCCTCGCACTGACACAGCCGACAAATTCACGGACGACTGAGCATGAAATTGCCTACCTTGTATAAATTGTATTAAAAACGAACGAATGAATAATTGTAGCGCTTCATCAATAAAGATACGTAAATGTAACTGACAATTTAGGTAAACTTAACGTAATCGAACGTAACTTAACTCTTGTATATTATTTGTAATAACTACGCTGGCAAACGGGTAAATATATGAAAGTGGTCATCATCGCAAGAAAGAAACACTAACCATTCCGGACAGTGCCAACACAACCAAACGTAAGAACCAAGATATTATGCCCACTCTGCCTACAATTACACCGGCGCACACCCTCCAAACCAGTTCATGAGTATACTCAGTAGCGTAAAAATATTATATACAGACGACGTTTTGTTAACCTCCTTCTTTTTTGAAGTCGCGTTACAGAAATATAAAAAATAATGATGATGATTACAATGACATGTCTCCATGTCAACGATATTATTGGAATTGATTATTTCTGGTAACGAGTGATAACAGTGCGTTTTATCTTATTTGAAAAGAAATTGATTGTTTTAAATTTAATTTGGTAACTCTTATTAGTTAAAAATATTTGTAAATCTACTTAAATAAATAACATTTTAATTGTTCTATTGCTACCGTGTTTGCGATAAGGGCAGAGGGGTGTCCTGAATGTGATCTTCGAACCTAATAAAAGTTCTTATTAATAGTATTATCAAAGGGTTAAAAAATATCGAAGGAAAAATATATTTTTTAACGTATATTCTTCAAGTGGGCATCATAGTCTCCTAATGGAAATCTACCAACATTTTGGAATATTATAGAATAGTATAGAACACATTAGTTATTATTCATGCTACATTAATTACATTAACAATTAATTATACCTATCTATTCTGTTCATCAAAATCAACGAATATTTATTCCATGCTTTATAAAGATAAATTTTATCGAATTATATGTTTCGTCTGTTGATATTTCCGTTAATCTGTTTTATTCAAAGGATTACAATAATTTATTATATTTGGCGTAAGCCATAGCGAACTGCTCGTTCAAAATTAACGATCCATGGTTCGGTCTGACATTTATAAGCGAGATATGACAGCACTAGTATTTTCTTTAATACTTACCTCGTGCTTCGTTTTAGACAAATGTATGCATTATACAAAACGCTCCCCTTTTTCACCTTTTCACTGAAATTCCTCAATAAAATAACATAACATTAACAGCCTGTAAATTTCCCACTGCTGGACTAAGGCCTCCTCTACCTTTGAGGAGAAGGTTTGGAGCGTATTCTACCACGCTGCTCCAATGCGGGTTGGTGGAATACACATGTGGCAAAATTTCGTTGAAATTAGACACGTGTGTACTGAAAATCAATCAAATAGTTTTTTAAAAATATGTAAAACGAAATAATCTCTAGGAGCAGAGTTATTTTCACTTATCAAAGATAGCATTTTCTCTCAGTAAGTATGTTTAAGGTCTCATATACGTAATATAAAAGTACTAGTTATCTGTATAAAGTATTCGTAAATAAAGGATTTTCATTTGGACTTCTTTATCTTAAATAAACATACTACATGTACAAGTTAATTGCTAACTACTCATTAATTAATTATAATTACATGAATGGCATACCCGATGACTAAATACCTCGAGCAAACCTGCATCAGACGCATGATCTACCATGATCTGCCTCAACCCGAAATGGTGCTGAATGTTTCTTAACTGATATTGGGATTAGTGCAGGCAACCAAACATTATTTATTGGTAGATTATTGTGCAACCCTGTCTGGGAAGTATCACCCACTCATCAGATATTCTACCGCCAAACAGAACTACTCAGTATTATTGTGTTACGGTTTTGGAAGGGTGAGTAAACCAGTGTAAATTTAGGCACAGGGAACATAAAATCTACGTTCCCAATGTTGGTGGAACATTTGATATGTAAGGAATGGTTAATATTTCTTGCGGCGCCATTGTCTATAGAAGGTGGTGACAATCAGCAATTGCAAGTGGCAATCAGGTGGCTCATATGCTATATCATAAAAAAAACAATGTGTTGATAAAATGATGCTTTTTGATAACTTCGATTCCAATATTGGTGACAGGGTTGGTCTTACAACATGTTAACAAATGTTAAGCGTAAATTCTATCTTCAAATCTCCACCTCAGCTTGGGTGGTTGTGCTGAGATCGTGATCATGTGCCGTTATTGTTAATGTAACTATGAATATTCATATGCAATTTACTTTAATAATATTCCGCTGCTATTTACGACTGCGTCAAGCTTATTGTTTCCGTGAATCCTGTAATTTATCTTTCCAAGATTCTTTCCAGCCCGAGTCACAGTTTCATTGCGGTTCAGTTATATCCTCAAAACGAGAAGATGGACAAACAGACGTACAGAGATATTTTCATGTCGTTATATTAAATACGGTTCAATATATATTAGTTATATTACTATATTTCTTTCTTTATACAGAGTGAGTATTTTGCCATTGATGAGTGACCAGATGCGAATTTCCCTATCGGCTTAACATTTATGCTGATGATATTTTTTTAGTTATTGCTCCAATGAGACATACAAGCCTGCTTTTGAAAACTCAAAAACATATTAAAGATACATTTAAAAAATTATAATTAACTCTTTACATGATTTTTTTATTTATGATTAACAGGAAGTAGGGGGTAGCAGATGCCATAGGCCTAACTATACTGGACATATCGTAGTGCAAAATTCTACGCGCAAACTCAAGTGCACTTTCCATTCCCTATAGAGATAGGGAATCCATAATCCGATATAACAGTATTCCGATACGATCGAGAAAAGTTCAAGTGCAGGAGCAATGGCTTTACTTGCTTTCCGAAGCACGAGAGTGAAAACACTTCCAATCTCTGGAATGTTTCGACCTAAAAATTCTATATTTTTTTATTGGTCCGACCCAGCGTTCAAACCCAGGACCTCGGGATTGGCATTGTGCTAGCCACTGAATCAACTAGCCAGTAGTTATAGCTCTTTAATTTTTTATTGGTCCGACCCGGCTCATGTGACACCGATTTTCCTCACAAATGACGGTGGCTGAACATTTTCCGGTATTCCTTGAAGAGTCAAATTTGGTTAAGCCAAGTCTGTCACTCTACATACTAATTAACTTGCCAGGATAAATGTCGCTGCATATTTTGGAGCATTCTCTTTTGCACTAACAATCATAAAAATAATATATTTAAATTATTTTAACGTGAAAATATAAACAACATTTATTTAATATTACAACAAATCAACACAGCGCTATTCTTAGATGACACCGGACTTTTAGATTAAACTAGCGACCCGCCCCGGCTTCGCACGGGTGCAATGTGGGTAATACCTAAGAGATAGACATATACCATCGCGGACTTTTTTGAAGACCGTTTTAGGGTGTACAATACTGAAGTACATTATTTTGATCTATCTCGTAGGGTTCAGCCAGCGTTTACAAGGTAAGCGAAAAAAATGTATAAATTTACGACATCACATTAGAAACTTTTAAAATTATCAGTGTTACTTTACTATATTGTCCTCTCCTTCCTCTCGAATCATTCTATCTATTTAAAAAAACCGCATCAAAATCCGTTGCGTAGTTTTAAAGATTTAAGCATACAAAGGGACATAGGGACAGAAAAAGCGACTTTGTTTTATACTATGTAAAGATAAAGATGTATCTGTGTCCTCTTGGCACAAATAAAAGCCAGAAAAAAATAATAGATTAAATGTAAAATACTATGACATTGACTTTAATTATCAATTCGTTTACTCTTTATATTTACAACTCGAAGATAAGAATAACAATAAGAAACACACGCTGCATCATATTACAATATTTGCAATTACATTAAAATATTACAATATTTTGTTTAAATTTACATCAACAAAGTTCATAGATAGTAGTTTAAGTGTGTGATTTGAAAAAAAAAAATAAGTGAATAAATGAACTTACCTGTACGGAACGTTAGCCGCCGCGAAGATGTATTGACTGTTGTACACGGCGCTGAATAGAATCGGTATCAAAATCAAACAGTAGGACCGGATCTGGAAACGGCCGAGCTGTCCCACCTCCACCAGGATCTCATCCAAGTTGATGTCACTTTCCTTGCTCATCGTGTTCACTTTGAAAGTTTAACACAAAAATGTTTTTAATCAGTCAAACATTCTTTCCGTGTTCCATCTTGGATAAAATATTCGTCACTAATCGTTTTATCTCATTAATAGCATTAATTTCGTATTTATCTTTTGTTATTTTAATCGGTAGCGCGGTCGTCGTGCTGCGTGTGCGCCACTTGTCTGCTGCCGGTGAGTCGCCACTCCGAGCGCCGATTGGTGCTCCTCGTGCGGTAGTAGCGAAATAATCGCAAGTAGAGAGCCGACTGTCCATCGCGTATAGCGGACGGCAACGTGATATATAGTTTAGTCTAATCAATTATTTATCCAATACATTGTTAAAATTGTAATGATTAAGAAATTATATATATAAAAAGATGTTCTTACTAAAAAGCGCGATCTCAGTCCTTGTCTGAATTAGGTAGGGAATATATATCTAAGCTAAAATATTAAATACTGCCAAAAAAGAATATCATAACAAAAAATAAATAAATATATATTTATTAAAGGAACCAATTTTATACCATCCTAGCTTTGTTGATTTAGTCGCAATAAACCTTTAGGAGGCGATATAGCAGGCGCCTCCAGTAGACAATTGTCTTTATTATCGAATAATTCAGATAAAGTAGTGATAGATTATAGATTATCGCTTAATATAGCGTCGTGAATTATGTCGATATTAAAATAATTCAAAGGTAACGAGATATGAACATGCGACTTTACAAAAATGATCTTGTAACACTTTTAACACTCCTCGCATTTACGCTGATACAATCACTTGTTGGGTCACATCTCTGCGTGCGCAACATACTACCACCCTGAAGTGGATGATCCCTGCCCCCACGAGTTCGCACAGAGCCTACGTTTGCTGTCCCGTATGATTATGGAAGGCAGAAAATATAATGTGCTTATAACACTGACTTTAAAACTAGTAAAACTTTAGAAGGTGTAATATAACTAGAATAATGATACAATTACGTAATTGTTCTACGTACATAAGTAAATAACATTAATAATAACTTTACAAAGTGCTCTGGTATGACGACGGATTGACGAAATATAAACTTTACAAATCTTAAGCCCTTGAAAATATCTGTTATATATGTTATATGTTAATTGTATTTTTCTGCTGCTCGCGTTAAGTTTTTTAAAATATTACAAATTAACCAACTAGTTTGTTTAACCTTAACTATCAATATTTATTATTCTCAAATACGTATGACGCATACGTTTTAATGCTCTTTCTGCACCTCGTTTGAACAATCTATATATTTATAAAGACAAGAAGCATGCAGTTTTAAGACATTGTCGTAACTCATTGTGAATATATTTTGAGGAACAGGTGTGCTGTTTTCAATAAGAATCTATATTGTCGCTCTTACGCAGGCTCCACTGTACAATGTTCCTGGACTATATCTTAGAAAATAATAAAAATGTATCCGTCAAAACTTACCTGGCTTTCATGTTCATACCCATGAAGATGTACTGAAGTTTGTAGATCGCGCTGAACATAACCACGATCAAAATGAGACAGTAGTTCTTCTTCTGGTAGCGTCCAAACAGACCCATTTCAACGAGGATCTTGTCCATATCGATATCAGTCTTTCGATTTATCATGATGTGGTGTACCAAATGTGGTTAGTGCGGTACTTGTAAGAAGTTTAGCTTCTTATCGAACATGTATGCAGCTGTGACATGACAAGAAAACTGACGTAAACACAGCCTTAATTGCAAGTAAATAATATTAAAAATATTTTTTAAATATTGGTTTTAGTTGAAAGAGTAAGCTTGCAATTGTATTATTACACACACACACACTGAAACACCCTTAACTACTATTCATTAGAAAAGATAAAATATTGTATTGTATTAATAAGAGGAATATTTGAATGTATCTTTCTTAATCATAAACTGTCATGCGTGAAATGTGATAGTTATTTGCAAAGAGAATTAATGCAATTAAAAAAAATACAAGCGCAGAATAAATAACCTCGCGTACAGGAAGCAAGGTTCGTCCGTTACCTCGAAGATTTAGATGTTAGTAGAGCTTACACTTTCATGCCTCGGAAAACTCGTAAAGCCATCGATGCTACGCCCTAACTCTCTGCGTTCGTCTTGGTTTATTCATGTCATCAAGTTGTATGTATTGAAGAAAAGGGCGAGCGCTTGTACTTAGGCAAAATGAACCTCAGCTTTGTATATCAAAACAAAAGCTTCACGCCTTCGTATTCTTGAAAATATTTTGGAGGCAAAACCAACAAAACCCGCATTATTAAAAACCGCAACCACATAAAAAACCGACTTGGTTAAATCTGAGAGTATGTATTTACTCAATTTCAAAAAACAAAGATGAGCCTAAGGCAAATTACCCTATTCTAGGAACGGACGATGTATTGGCTGGTGTAATTCACGCCGCTGCTTGAAAGTTGTTCCGTTTAGTCAAATGAGTGGTTAATTGAGCTAATTGTCTGCTACATACATACAACCAAAATTTTATTATAATTAATGAAATGAACTAAAATAACTAAATATAATCTAGAAGCATCTTATATTGTAGCAAATTTTTAATTGACATGACCATGTTTAAAGAAAGAAAAAAAAGAATCTTACTTTTAAATCGTCTTTCTATTAAAATAAGCTTAGTCAGTAACACAAACGACTTAAACATTTTTATGAAGTTTAAAGCTCTTAAAAGTTGTGTTGTTCGGATCGGTATAACTGATAGCTCCGTGATCGCTAACACCACTGATAGGCCTTTTAAGCATTTACGATTCGTAATTAAAGTAGATATGAAGAAACATAAGCTACTTACAGTTCAACGGTTTATTATACTAGTGTTCACAAGCATATCATACTTCATAGGCACAATTTAGGAAGACACGTTACACCAAGCAAAATCGTTGAAACTAGAAGCAATTAAGATTAAAAATGATCTGTTTTGGAAAAAGAAAGCAAAACTTTTAAACGAAGAAATTAAGATTAAGAATATGATAACAAGGTAGGCAGAGAAAAAGGTATCTCTGTATGTCCTTGAATATTTCGCTATCGAATCTGATTGAGTTCATCGATATGAGTAAATAGATAATCGTATTTTAATCTGACGACACTTACATAATTATTGTAAGTAATACGCGTACGGTCCGACCATGCGTGTTTCATCAAGATTACTTATCTTTTTAAACATGTTGGAATAGGTAAATTATCGTGTACTACATTATAATACAAATTAATATCGACATATTCAGCCAAAGGGTCATATGTTTATTACATAATTTGTACATTTAGGTCATTAGACATTAAGAAAACTGCTGATCTATGGGGTATTTCTGTAAAGGTGATTAATTCAATTATTGATCTAATTGCACCTTATCTTGCAATAATATTCAATGATTGTGTTCAACGTGGTGTATTTCCTGACCTGATGAAACATAGTAAAGTCATTCCAATATTTAAATCTGGTAGCTCTTCAGATCCTAACAATTATAGGCCAATCTCGATACTACCAACCCTCAGCAAAATATTTGAAAAAATTATTTTAAATCAATTATTAGCATATTTCAATAGATACAATCTGCTTCATAGAAAACAATTTGGATTTACGAGGGGTCGCTCGACTACCGACGCAGGTATCGAACTAATAAGAAATATCTATGAAGCCTGGGAGAGGTCGCAGGATGCCTTAGGGATTTTCTGCGACTTATCCAAAGCCTTTGATTGTGTTCAACATGAAACTCTGGTCAGGAAACTATATCACTATGGAATTAGAGAATGTGCACTCGACCTTCTGACTTCTTATCTTAACAATAGAATTCAGAGGGTTGACGTTAAAGGGACAAGGTCTCCTGGGGTCTTAGTTGGTATGGGGGTCCCACAAGGATCAATTCTTGGACCTTTTCTATTCCTCATATATATTAATGACTTGCCCTTTCTTGTTGGGAACAAACATGATATAGTATTGTTTGCTGATGATACCTCTTTGGTTTTTAAAATTAATAGGAAACAGGTACAGTATGACGATGTAAACAATGCTATGTCTGATATAGTACACTGGTTTAGCGTAAATAATCTTAGGCTGAATAATAAAAAAACTAAAATTGTAAAATTTAGCACACCAAACGTGCAAAATGTAAAACCCGATGTACTTATCAATGGGGAATCGATGGATCCAGTTGAAACAACTGAATTTCTTGGCCTTACTCTTGATGCCAAATTACAGTGGCTCCCCCATATAAACGGATTGGCGGGTAGACTGAGTTCTGCGGCATTTGCGGTCAAAAAATTAGATTATTTACCGATGTTGATACGGCTCGCCTAGTTTATTTCAGTTACATTCACAGTATAATGTCGTACGGTATTATGCTTTGGGGTAACGCAGCCGCTATCCATACTATATTTGTGCTGCAGAAGAGGGCTATTCGCGCAATCTATAACCTGGGAGCCAAGGAATCTTTGAGGTATAAATTTAAAGAAATTAAGATATTGACTGTTGCTTCTCAATATATATTCTGTAATGTTTTGTATGTACGGAAAAATATTAATGTTTTTATGAGAAAATGTGATTCTCATAACGTTGGTACAAGGAACAAACACAATCTTGTTACTCCTGTTACTCGACTGCATAGAGTCAGTAACTCTTTTGTGGGGCAATGTATACGCTTCTACAACAGGATCCCAGAAAGCGTTCAAAATGCTTCTGTTGCGAAATTTAAAAAAATTGTTAAGGAACGCTTGTGTGCGAAAGGTTACTATACAATTAGTGAGTTTATGTTTGATAGCACACCTTGGGAATGAAACGATCGCCTCCTGGCTGTTTCTACTCATATATAATTATGTATATAATTAATTTGACGTAAAAAAAAAAAAAAGTCCCGCTGAGTTTCTTTCGCCGGTTCTTCTCAGGTCAGGGTGTTTTCTTTTCCGAACCGGTGGTAGTGTTTAACTTGACAATCAATAAGAAAGTGTAATACTTCTATATTGAATAAAGGAATTTGAGTTTGAGTTTGAGTTTGAGTAAAGTGCCTATTTTAAGCAAAAGCCTCACCTCTCAAGAAGTTTTGAAGGTTTCAATTTCAATTGGTAGGAGACATACGTAGCAGAATTAAATTCGACACATGCAGGTTTCCTCACGATTCTTTCCTTCACCTATAAATATACTTAAAAAATCAGCAATAGCTTTAGGAATACTTTAATGGTATATATTCTTTAAGATGTAACTGCATGCTTTATACGATATTAGTATCATAACACGTCATTAATAATACGTAGGTGCAATAGATTCAATTAGGATCATATAAATTTAGTGTTGTCTCTCTTGTTGTTCTGAGAATCCCATATTCTGGAAGTTGACTGTGTTTTCTCCCGTGCCTCGTAAAGCACAGTCTCCAAATCCAAAGGTTCCAGTCGAGTCGGGTTATGAGAGAGATGATAGAAAAATGTCTCGCGTTTGTGCACTGATTTATTTTTAATGTCTCCGATGAATAAAAACGGGCGCCGAAATTGAGGTTAAGACGACCTAGTCTTAATAGAAAATAACTATCGCTTCAATCCCTTTTTCGTCAGAAGTAATAGTTCTTTATCAAATGAATCGCTATAAATAATTTATTGTAATTAGTCAACATTACCATAAATGCGCTCGAGTATTTCTGACGATCGTTTTTTGCCATTCTGGCGCACGATCCAATACAACGTGCTTATATATGGCGTAGGTACTTTCAAGGATGAAAGGGCGGATCCCTTATGTTAATCCGCCGTAATTGCCAAAATACCTTCTTGGGCTCGCCTAATACATCGTGATTTCTTCGGTCAAGGCATGAATGTGATTCAGATTATCTGCATCCGCATATGTCTTTTAGGTACCTGACGATAATTATGAATATTTTTTAATATAAAGCCTAAAATGGTTTCGAAATATCAACCATCATCACCTTACATCTCCAATGCTCCAAAAATTCTGGCAACCGAGTAGTCCTTTAAAAAAAAACAAGTAACTATGCAAGTAAAATTCTGTATAAGTACTATTTAATATTTTTTATTATGTTTTGAAATGGAGAACAGTCGACTTTTCTTAATAGGAAACGTTTGTCGTAGAAATAAAACACAAATATATGTAACGTAATAATTACATATTATATGTTCAAACTTTATATGTACATCAACATCGAATGAGAAAACAACAACTACGGATAGTGTACACAGGGAACAACAGGTTTAAACGTATAGATTATGTACAGTGGTGCACCCGAGTATAGATACAAATATTACATTGCTTATATTATTATAGTTACAGGTGGCAACGACATTATACTTCACATACTAACAGCACTTATGCAATGATCATACTTTGAATTATTTTAACTAAAAATAAATATTAGACAAAAAAATAAATGGCAACATTAAAAAAGGACACAGTGTTATCATTATTTGTAATGTTTTCAAATTATTCTTCAAATATTTTATTGTTTTTTAAGACCATTTTCAACCTTATATATTTGTATTTATATTACTATCGAAATTTATATAAATGTACTTATTATATAATACAATTGCTTTCAAGACAAGGTAACTTAAGTTAACAAGACTGCGTCGATATAGTCACATATTAGACCTCTAGACAGCCAAATGTATTTATTATAAACAGGATGACGGTTAAAAAAGGTTACATTATTTTATTGTTACAAATGGCAAGACACTTGTCTGTGAGAACCGACGCCTTATGAACAATCAAAAATATATTAACGCTATACATTTCCATAATTAACGTGAAAAAATACACAATAATTTATAATTTATTTCCATTTAAAATATACACATATATTCGTATATTACATTCGTATATTGCTGTCTTGCTGTATGTAACGTGGTTTTAATACAAACATAAGAAAACTTATATCATAATTACGACTAGGAATGTGCAACTTGTATTTGGTCATCAAATATATCGATATTACATTAAGCAACGAATAAAAAATCGATTACTCTACGGAAATTAATAAAAACTATGACAAGCATTGGGTAATTAAAAATAATAAACGATTTTATGCGAACGTTGAAATTTACAATTATATTAAAATATACCTGCAATTAAATTAAAATATGTTTAAAAACAACTTAACCACAACAATGTTAATAAATAGCTGACGCATTAAATCTATCTAAAAACGTTGTATATGAAAACGGCTACGCTATATATTCGTGCTTATTAAGGAAACTCCCTATAAGTTACCTCGTGTTATTATTTGTCGTTTTTGTCGAATTAAAATAAGTTTGCCGCTTGTATTCATTACCGTTTTAATAATACAGCAGAAAAAAGAAAAAAAAAATGTGATTTGTTGTAAGGGTTTTATTTTCTAACAGAGACCGTAGTACTGGTTCTAAATACCCTCGTAACAGAAAGATGGACTGACTGCACAGGGTTAATGAAAGGGTACCATTTCGGTACAGCACTTGAAAAATTAAACACATGTATGTGTATATTTATTGCATTGTCATTTTAGTAATTGGCATTTATTTGCATTAATCTAATTACCACTTTATATCAATTGACCAGCCCTCCCGTATTCGTAAACGATAAAATCTAATTCCAAAAACTTATCACCAACCAAACCATTAAAAATTATTACACTACACAATAGTAAAATATATACATATTATTTTTATTTCTTTTTTGTTATATGGTAACAATGGGAATGAACGTATCGTGTTGCCGGTTGCGTTTACAAGAAACATGTATTTACACAAATACTACACTTTCAATATTTTTGTATAAATATATTACATTATAATTTATTGCATTCGATCGATGAAAAATGTTGAAACGACAGATGTTAAGATATATGGACTGATCAATATTACTCACGTATCAGTGCGATAGCGTCCGGACCGGTCCGGACCGGTCCGTGAATAGAACTATTTAATTGTAACCTAAAGTTACGAAACCGGCAATCGCTGCTCAGTTTTCACTTTCTGTTTAAAGCAGCGGTGAAGGAATTACCGCGTAAAAAACTATATTTACCAAATTTTATTCCATCGTGTGTCAACGCGTGTCACCTCCCACTAAGAAAACACTGGAAGAGAATGCCTTCACCCAATGATGGCATATCACGGGCTGATTAAGTGGCCATCACACGATCAAAACGGCATAACTTCCACCCGTGACTTTAGATTTTCACATATATTTTGAAAGATAAGCAATGGGTCAATCAATCATGTTTACACCAATATTGTAATGATTGGCAATTACAAGTTCTATCTGATGATATCTGATTAACATTGAGGACTTAAATACAATTATCTGGTTATTTATGAGATTTTACGAATCCATCAATACAAATATTACACGATATTTATTAAATATTCATTGAAATAATTGAGTACTCGTTGATTTTGGTGTAGGTTAGATGCATTTTGGTGGAAATAATGAATATTAGTAAATGTGTGACAGAATAGAGCAGCCTTAACCCAACCCGTAGGTATCGTGAGAACCGACTAAAAGAAGTTTTGTAACGCATTCATCAATCGAGTGCGTATGGTAACGGAGAACGGAAAATCTAGCAAAAGAGTTTCCAAAAGGTCGAAAGGCAAGCGACTGTACACCCCCTGAGAATATAGTGCACTTCTTAGTTTGATTCAGTAGGATCTGCATTCCAAACAGTTGTACCTTTGCGTTTTATTAAATTTAAAAAATGTCCATTCAAAAGAGCTGGTAAGAGCTTACTGAAATATATTTTTGATTTGAAATATCTAATAGCTGAGGAACTAAAGCCACAGGTATACGTTAAATATAGTTATGAATAAACTTGCAACCGAAATATTAAAAAAAAAATTACTTCAGTAATATTTTAGATCACAACCAAATCGTCTCAATACGAATCATTATCCTGATTATTGACAAAATGAAACAGCACCTTCGGAATTATAATAACTTAGGAAACCATATCGTTGCATTGACACATTAATCTACATCAACAGAACACCCATGAAACCGTTCTACCCGTTTACCAAAACTAATAGACCCCTACCCGCAAGAAGTTACATTTACACATATGTTCCGGAAAAAAAATAATAAGGAAGATTAATATTTTTTGGTGCAAGTTTTTTTTAAGCGCACGCTTGTTAGGTTCACAATCTGGTATAGATCTGTATTATAGGGCCTATAAATAATCAGCTAAGGCTTATGAACGGTTTTCCCCTAGAATAGTTACTATTTATTGATACTTAATCGTCGTTTTTGATAAGTTTTTATCAATGCATTCTACAATCTCACTGTCACAAATCAAACGCCCTTTTACACCGACTTGAATTTGCATAAAAAAACACCAAAACAATGTTATCAGTGTTTTATCGATACAAAAATTTGCAAGGTAATTTCACCACTTTCTTGAAAGTTTAAATTAAAATTTAAGTCCACAAGAGTACATTTCGAAAACTCTAGACGATTCTGCGAATGAATTTTGTGGCATCGACCCATGATACATATATTACTGTAATACCAAACCACGTCCCGCTATTTCGGAACGATCAGTTCAAAGTAAAGTCGTCCTTAACTACACTACTATAAATCATATATTCCTTTACACCGAGTCGTTGGACGGGCCTGAGCGCACACCGACCGTAGACATAAAAATCTCGACTATAGAAGGTCGCGTCCGTCTGTTCGCATCCCTTGGACCCATTGAAGTAAAATATGACACTACGAAATTTAAATATTTCTAAAAATTCATTAAAAATTGCTAGGAAAGGCGACCGTCTGTCGGTTACAATAGAATAAAAAGACATCAGAAGATTGTAGAGTTAAGTTAATCAAGATTTTTATTTCTCTCGTCAGCCTCATGAAGATTCGTCACGTCATATACATGTTAGTCTTCTCCGATTTTTTTACCTTATCACATAAATAAGCTTTAGAATGATGACCTTTTAATCTAACGATAAACTTAAGAAGGTACTCACTAAACACATTCGCGTTACCATGTCGTATTTTAAATAAATCCTAAATATTAAAGGCGAAATTGTTTTGGTAGTTTCGTACTTACTCACCCTTCAAACCAGAACACAACAATAGTAAATATTGCTGTTTAGCGGTACAATATCCGGCGGTACCTCCCCAAGCGGACTTGCAAAGAGCCCTACCACGCTTTGTATTGTAAGTATATTTAGGAACATTCGCCATCGGTAACGTAACAAATGTTTGTAACGTGCATGTATTTCCCGTCACGTGTCGCTGTTTGTTCCGTTCATTATTGACTTAAGTAAAGTAAGTGATACCCCGCTCCCTCCACCTCTGCTCTTAAATTATCCTAAAACACAATAAATCGAAACACTCTTTCGCATTTGTAGCCCAAACTGCTGATAACTTATTAAAATAAACACGTTCAACGAAAATTGCAATTTCAAAACGTTAAAGTTACAAATTATTAAAATACACCGTATCAGCATCGACATAAGGTTGAGTTTCGTAATTCAGTATATATATATAAAAACTGCTTCGTCACTAATACATAGCATTGAATACATCTAATTTACTAGACTAGTTAACAAACATCTCACTATACTCGTTTAAACTGGATATACGACTGTTGCGACATGACACAACGCCAAGACACAACGATAACATCTACAAGGTAAAGTACTTACAAGTTAAACGTCAACAGTATACGAAATCGTTACGGAAACTTCCTTTATAAATAAAATAATTATTAATCGATAATAATACGAAGGTCACAACATGATCATTGTTCGATAACTAATTTAAGGAAAATATAATAAAATACCGACGTGGAACACCGGAGGGACGATGCAAACATACATATTCGAATTATTCGATTCTATAACGCGACGGAATTCCGCGTTATGGCGTATTTGAGTCTATAAATAATTCAAATAATAAATTAATCATATATTATTACAAGTGCAGTGAAATTTATTCGAATTGCAATCTTCTATCCGATTATTTAATAATAAATCATTTAGTAATCGATGTATTCGATTCTCACATTCGCCATACGGCATCATCATAGTAAAATCGAACGAAATTAATTATTAAGTAACGTTTAATATTATTCTGCCAATTGGAATCAATTCCGATGCATTAAGTATCTAAATATCAGTCACGATGGTAAATATTTTTCTACTATAATAATGTTATGGGCATCGTCAAACGGTGCCGCATAAGGGTGACTACAGACGAAAATACGGCGACCAATATTAAACAAAGACTTTTTTTAAAATTATGAGTAATATTTTATCTAACTCAATTTTCAGAGAAACTGAAACAAAGATTATGGAAAATACGTAACTTCCGTCATCGTATTGTTTGAATCTTATTCTAGCTTTACCGAACTCGAACGAAAGAGAGGAACACTTTGTCCCGAGATATTATTAAGAAGTCAAATACTACAGATTAGTAAGTATTGAATGAAAGAAAACCGAAAACTAAGGATTTAATGTGGAAAAAAAAACAATAAAATTGTAATTCTTAACAACGACTTTCGATGACTAACTGGTCGCCGGCGACTCGGCTGTGATTCTGTTATTATTTTTTGGCTAAGATGTTAAGTTTTAATAAGAATGATTTAATATAATTTATCCGTTATGCTTGATGTAACTTTAATTTTTAAAACAAATTTTTCAGCGAATTTACTTTTCTAAATATAATTTTAAAATTAACACACAAACATGGACCTTATTGTCATACAAATAAAGTGTAAATGTTTAATGTATTCAAGATAGTTAAATCTATATACAAGAGGAATACATTGATCGTTTCAAATGACTTAATGGGTTACAGTAACAGAATCATATTTATAAGGGAAAGTAGTATTTGGCGCGACGTGTTGCGGATACAAATATCGTATGCACTTGAGTTAAACCAAGCCGTAAGCCGAAGTCAAGTTATCTTGTAAATATTTTCTTTGATTTGTTTAATAGTGGTAGCTGTGCAGTGGTGGGCTTGCTTATCAAACCCCCGCCCCACCACCAATCAGATATACAACTTGTATTCCTAAGATAATTTAACACACCAACAATTATGATATTTCGCTAATAAGGAAGACGTATTTAATAAATTGAATAATTTGTTTTCACATCAAGGTTTATACACTATTTGGGAAATTTTCCAGCAGCGCGGCGTCGAAGACGATACGTATCGTAGCATTCGTGTCGTGTTAAGTATTATATGTATATCCTGTTGCACTCTAAATAAACTAATATGTAACATTACATACTTTGTTATGACATAGTGGACTTATTGCATAGTTTTTAAACCGCGATCGGTTCGAGTTGTCTTACTTAATGTTGCGAACCAAAAGTACACAGTGCTGCGTGCTGCTTGAGCACCGGCGTAATAATTCGATCACTTCGGTAATTATAGTACATCTTATGAATACATTTCGTGCTCCCGACTCGCCACGCGTGCGGGACACATCTGGCAGTCGAATCGCGCGCATCTAGCGGAACCGAGTGTGACCCTGAAACGGAATTACGTCGTAAGCTCGTGGTGAGATTCAATAGGGGCGGTCCTTCGAGCCGGTCGGCGGGCACTGACCGTCGCTCAGAGCGGCAGGTGCGCGGCGGGCGGCGCGGCGAGCGGCAGCAGCGGGTGCAGCGCCAGCGCCGCGGCGGCCGCGTCGGCGGCGGCGCCCGGCTCGCCCAGCGCCGCCAGCACCAGCGCCAGGCGCCGCCACGTGTCGGCGCGCGACGGCTGCAGCGCGCCCGCCTCGCGCAGCGTGCGCTCCGCCAGCCGCAGCCAGCCCAGCGAGTAGTACGTGGCGCCTGCGACGACCGAATTATTCCGCTTAGAGCGAGCGCTCGAGGGGGGGGGGCGCCAGTGCGCAGCGAGGGTACCGACCGAGCTGCACGATGCTGTCGAGGTGCGTGGGGTGGATGGCGAGCGCGTTCTGGAAGCACGTGCGCGCCTCGGCCCACTCCGCGCCCGCCGCGTGCACGAGGCCGCGCTGCGGACAGACGGCCGGGACGAGGTAAGTATTTATGGCGGCAGCCGATCGCCGTATCTATATATTCCATGAAACACCGCTCGTGAAATTCATTACATAAATATGCACTGACCGTATAAAACACGAGGTGACTGAACGGCGTCAGCGACGCCGCCTCCGACACGCATCCCGCCGCCGCGTTCACTCTCCCTAGCCTACGAGTGATCCCAATGATTATACTCAGTGACGTAAAACAGAGAGCCCTCGTAATCTATTTCACCATTGCACTACAAAATCTATCTGTCACCTTACTCGATACAATTTGATTAAATTTTTAATGTTAAGTTCAAAATAAAAGTTGACCACAGAAATAATAGAAATGAAAGAGTAGTAGCATAATAGTAATCTTTCGGAACGAAAGTGTGTGTGTGTGTGTGTGTGTGCGTGGGCGGCACCTGAGGCAGAGGTCGGCCAGCAGCAGCCAGGCGTGCGCGCGGTGCTCGGCGAGCGGCGAGCGCGCGCGCGGCGCGGACTGCGACGACGCGCCCTCCGACAGCGCGCGCTCCATGCGGTACGCGCCCGCCGACTCCGCTCGGATGGACGCTGTGCGACACGGTTGCGGACGTTCCGTTTAGTTTTTTAAATTATCTCTACATAACGACGAAGTCATTTCTGAGGACTGAAAATAACTGGCCCGAGATGAGACCCCAGTGGTACTCCTCGGTTGCTTACACCGATTTATAGTGAAACACGTCTATTGCTATTTCTAAATATATTCTATTGAAATAAGACTTCAATTAGAGTCGTAGGGATAAAAAGAGCATAATTTGTCTATAAGACGATCGTGATCGACTTTGTCCAAAGCTTTGCTAAAGTCTGTGTAGATTTTATCGACGGATTCCACTAGTAATTTGACAAATTCGGTTACGGCTGGCGTATCACTAATGCTTATTTCCAGGTATCCAGAAACGAAAGATTAAAAACAAGCACATACATCTATGTACAATTATATTATTCTCCGTGATTTTTACAGTCTATCGATTTAGACGGAGAAGTTAATTGAGAAATTGTTTTATTATTTTTTTTTATTTTTTTTTATGGCATTGATTGGCGGACGAGCATATGGACCACCTGATGGTAAGTGGTCACCACCGCCCATAGACATAGGCGCTGTAAGAAATATTAACCAATCCTAACATCACCTATGCGCCACCAACCTTGGGAACTAAGATGTTATGTCCCTTGTGCCTGTGATTACACTGGCTCACTCACCCTTCTAACCGGAACACAACAATACAGTGTACTGTTATTTGGAAGTAAAATATCTGATGAGTGGGTGGTACCTACCCAGACGGGCTTGCACAAAGCCCTACCACCAAGTATTTAAAAGTTTGTGATTAAACGTTTAAAACAATATATTCTTACCGGCGTCTCTGTTGCTGTGCGTGTCGTCGTGTTGCGAGTCCGACAGCGCGTCGAGCTCGGCGTACCCGTTCGTATGCTCCGTGTCCACCTCGCCGTCCGCGCCGTTCAAGAGCTTCAGGAGCTCCTTACCGGTAGCGAGAGCTGCCTGAAATAAACTCATCGTACACTAGAGGCCGTGCCGGCGCCCATTCGGAGGCTACTTTTTATTTATTTAAATAAATACGTTATCAAGTCCTGGAGAGATATTGTATTCAATTATATAGTCGTTGACTTTTTATTTTACTTATATTACTTTCTCTATTAAAACATGGATGCAACGAACTGGTCACTACGCAGAAATAAAGTCTATCGCGCATCTCCCTGCGAGCCTCTGCTATCGTCCGTCCCCGGCACCGTCACCGTACCTCGCCGCTCTCCCACACGAGCTGCAGCGCGGCCAGGCTGGCGAGCGGCCACTCGGCGCCGGGGTAGTGGTGGTGCGCCAGGCGCGCGGCCGCCAGCGCGCGGCGCCCGCGCACGCCCGCGCACGCCGCGCCCCACAGCGCCGCCGCCAGCCGCAGCCCGCCGCCGCACTCGCTGCGCGCCCGCAGGCACGCGCGCGTCGCGTCCTGCGCCGCACGCCCGTTACCAATTAATTCTGAGGCAGAGCCGGGCCGCGGGGGCCGCCTTTTGGAACAATTACATTGCGATGCGATTCGGCAGCTGGCATGGTACGGATGAAATTTTTCAAAAACGTACTTTGGAAACTCCACCGAGTCCCAGCATTAGTTCGAGTCAATCGATCGCTTTATACAAATTAACGTCAATAGATTGGTTGTTCTGTTTAGTTTTACCATCGCCTCGTTCAACATCCCCAGGTGAATATACTGCAACGCCAGGTGGTAGAACGCCAAGTGATCGTTGTCGTCCAGCTCCACTGACTTCAGCAGCATCCTTAGACTGGTCTCGTTATCTGCTTCCTTCTCAATGCGAGAATTAGTTTTCTGAAAAGATAATAATATTTTGATTACATATTGTGTATCCAAATATAAAGAAAGTTTTGTATAAGTCAAGTACACAAAGTGTTTCGCGAGGATCTATTTTACGGACTTTTTTCAATATAATCTACACCTTCAACTTTTATTGTACATGTTTTCTACTAAATTTGCCTATTTTTTTTTAAACAAATGTAACTATTTTTATGTGATCCTTAAATTTTTCTTAGTTGAACCTTTCAGTGGGGTCACCTGTGCTTTCGATTGTCGTCCGATTCCGCAGTAGAGATAGCAGCGCGCCAACAACACGCCGCCCCGAGCCTCCTCTATCGCCAGCGCCTCCTCCGCCAACTCGATTCCCTCCTCTATCTACGCAAAACCAAAACTATCGATGTATCCACTCAATTTTCAACTATTTCTGGACAACGAATGAACCAAATAGTTTTTTTATTGAAGTCTACTACAAATCCATAAATAGAAACGCTCAAATAATAAAAATTATATTTAAAAAAACCAAGAGGTGTCGCGGGACCAGGCATTAGTATCTATTAAATAAGTGTTAATTGAAAACAATAACAAAAAATAAGTTTAAATAATATAATATAAAACGAAAGAAAGACAGGGATAGGTCGCCTGGTGGGGGGGGGGGGCTGCTACAAGGCCTTTTCCTTACGTGACGATTTTTACTCGAGTTGATGGATTAAGTATTGAGCACAGGGGGAGCACTCACCCAGCCGGCGCGGTAGGCCGTGCTGGCGGCCAGCAGGCGCAGCGCGGCGTCGTGCCGCAGCAGCGGCGCCGCGCGCCGGCACACGCCCAGCGCGCGCACGCTGGCGCCCCACGCCGCGCTGCCTGCGGACACGCGCGCGCTTAGCGGCTCGGACTCGCTCTTTTGCACCATTTTAAGTTGCCTTATTTGTCAATGATTTTTTGACATGAGCTTTAAATTTTCAATAGGCCGATTAAAAGTAGCTGCGGAATCTCATAGTAGAAACGAATACTGCACACTATTCGTTTCCCAGGAAGGATATATTAACTTTGCGAAGCCGGAAACTAGTGTGTTTTAGCTTACCTTTCCTGCACGAGTCTACAGTATTGTGTTTCTTACAAAAATGTCTATATTTATACTTGTGAAGCAATCGTCGATCGCTTTTAAACTGACTAAACAATCTTTCGATCTGTAATTCAGCATTCAATCCGCCTTTCTATACCTGGCAGCGGGGGCGCGGGGGGCGCGGGCGCGGCGCGCGCGGCCGCCGCCGTCGCCAGCGCGCGCTGCCGCCAGATGTGCGCGCAACCGAACGAGAACTTCATCGCGCGCTCCAGCGACTGCACGGGGCGGGGCACCGGGCCAACGAAAGCACACATTACTCATTCTACTCCTGGATTTATGATTCTGTGTACGTATATGACGGGCTACGTTATGATGTGAATAAATAACATTTGACACCGTCGGGGTGACGCCCCTCGCGCGTCCGAGACGCGTACCTCGATGACGAGCGCCATCTGCCCCCAGCGCACGGCGGCCAGCGCCAGCAGGTCGGCCACGGCCACGGCGTTCTGCAGCGAGTGGTCGCGCGCGGCGGAGAACTCTCCGCTCTGCGACAGCACGGCGTCGCGCACCGCCATGGCCTCGCCCACCAGCAGCAGCAGCAGCACCTCCTCGTACTCGTTTCGCGGCACGAACTGCAAACCCGCACTTGGGACTGTACTAATGTTTCGCGTGAGGAGTCGTCCAATCGGCCGAACACCTCGCAAACATCATTTCGACTTCTGCTCTCTAGCAAAATAACGATACGTTCGGAGCTCAATCCGTTTACTGTATTTACCTGATTGATTCCAGCGTACTTCTTCGGCTTCCACGGTCCCTCCGAGACGTACTCCTCCCTTCTCCTCGTGAGCGTGCCCTGCAACTGCGAGGGAGCCGCCACCTTCCGGGGCGCCTGGTACACCTACACAAAACAATAAATATACAATCGGTGCCGAGTCGGAGCGCACCGCGACGAAGCTGCAGCTACCTGTCCCGTGACGCCCCTCATGAGCACCTCGGCGAGCTGCCTGGCGAGCGTGAGGCGCAAGGCCTGCGTCGACACCGACTCGACGGCCGTCAGCATTTCGCGATACCTGGAGGAGTACAGCGTGTGTATGAGTGCGGGGCGCGGGGGGGCGGGGACGCGGCGGCGCGAGGCGCGCGGCGGGGCTTGGCTACCTGTCGATGGCGGCGTGCAGGCGGCCGGCGCGGATGTGCAGCAGCGGCGCGCGCAGCAGCGCGGCCTCCAGCGTGGCGCCGGCGCAGCGCGCGCAGCGCTGCAGGTACAGCAGGCTTAGCTCTGACGACACCTCGAAGCTGCGGATCTGCGGAAATTATTCCATTTAGGAATTTAACGAACTGATAGCGCTTACAAATAGATAAGCTGATTAGAATAGCTTAGGAATGAGACACTAGACCTTTATATATTTAAAAACAATTATTTTTGTACGTGTTGATCATATATGAGTAACATTTATTTCCTTCTCAAATTTGTTAAGCACATGATAATGCCCAATTTCTAAGAAACTTTAATAGATAAATTATTTATTCCTTTTACACTTCAGTATATTTATGATGAATATGTCTTGCACAACTCTTCTTCATCTTCTTGAAACTAGACCAGCCAATATGTGCTGTATAGTGTATGTATCGAGCCTATAGTGGAACTATTAGATAAAATATTTTACCATCTCAGATTCCCTCTCTGCCTGTTTGTATCGACTTGTAGAGCCTGGTAATGCAGTTTGTTCTAAGCACAAGCCCTTGATGGCATAGGACTCAGCTACTATACGAAGACTTCGGCTGTAAATTAGATTATATAACATAAATATTCATTCAAATTTCAGTTACAATACACACTTTTTATGAAGGTTATATAAAAATATATCAACATTTTTCTAATGGTAGACAATAAGCATAGTAACTAAAAATCAACCTAAAATAATATAAGCTATCAGTATTTTATATGTTTTATTGCAAATTTATATTGCATTCGTATCTTTTCTACAGTTAACAATCCCGTTAGTTTTATCATAACTTAACATTACACAATTTCCAGGGACACGTCATTTAAAATAGATTACCTAATTATAAACCATTATCTAATTATGATGGCAATTAGTTAATGAATCCCTTAGGTTGTTTTTCTAAGCATACATTTATTTTCAAAGCTCTACACTAAAAGTGTCTTTTATAAGCCATCTAGCAATGAGGAAATAGTAGGTTCAATCCTGACCACTTGCAGTACATAACCCTAACCATTTTTAAGTTGTCAAAAAGCTGTAATAATGGCTATTAAAATCACTGATGGTTTGTTTTTTTTTAAATATATTGTAGTTTTTAAATGACCAATGTATAATTAGATTTAGTTTAAAATACAATAATTAGAATTTGACAAGTATATTAAGAGAGGGAACATCTTTCTTACTAATTTATAGCAAAGTGATTAAATGATCTTGATTTATTATATCATAATACTGACAATGGTTAAAAAAATACTAATAGTAAAAATTAAATAAATAATTCTAATAATTGTATTGTGAAAAAAAATCTATACTAACACAGGCAGTTCCTTCTCCGTCAAGGTATTCAATTCTGCCAGTTTATAGTGTTTTAAGGCATCATCATAGGCTCCACAGGCATAATTTAACTTCCCTAATAATAAATGGGAATCAAGAGCTACTCCAGCCTTCTTCCCTGCCTCATCTGTAGCCAGTGTCAGGTACCCACGAGCCTCTGAAAGCTCTCGCTGGGCCCTTTCAACATTCTCCTTGATGGGTGCCCATTCTTCAAGATAGGCTTCCAACTTTCCTTCTCCAATGAGAAAATGTGCAAGACTTTCTGAAATTACATTCATTTTCATAATTAAAATTATGTTGCAGATATTTTCTGATAGTTTATTTGTATTAAAATGAAAAGTTTTAACTTGTAAAGAATTGGTTTTGTAATAAAGAGTCCGACATGTTAAATTAAAAAGAAACATACATATATCATTGTGGCTTGAAGATGATTCACCAGTAACAAGTACCTATGTGAATTATGATGTGTCATTAGCAAAGAAAAAATAATAACAGATTAAATAACCAGTTGTTGCTGTTCCTTTTGTATTACAAAATATATACGAGTGATAAGACACTAGACACAAGTGTGGGCGAATCAATGGAGGATAAACAAACCTTCCAATTAATTGTAATAACAAAAAACTGGACTTTAACTCATAGTAAATATTACAAATATAAGTTTGACAACACTCAGAACGACTGCTATAATATTTATAATCCTGAATGAATGTGTAAGTTACGCGGATTTTAATTAATATATAAGGTGATGACCAAATATAAATGCTGTTCACCATGTTGTGGTGACCTGGCCTTGAGCTGCTGAGCCAACTCCACAGCCTTCTTCCAATTAGACTCCTCCCGACTTTTTTCAATTTCAGTCTCGTAACTTCGTACTGCATTTTTACTTCTCGATGTCATTTTAACACGAGTAAGTCAGTCAATTGTCACAGCATCGATTTCGCCTGTATCACTTCACTCGGACATTGCAAAACCCTCACAAATTGCGAGAAACCACAGTAATTGAAGGCCAAATCTGACACATGATGACATCGGGTGTGAATTGGATTGGACGTTCTATTTTACGTAAAGATATAGTGCTAACAGAAACACTGCAAATACAAAAAAATATTGAAATAACACTTTTTTAAAATAAAAATAAATGTTTTATGTAAAATATTCAATTAGTATATATATTTTTTCCAAATATTCTTAAACACTTTTGAATTTTATATCTAATGTAAACAATAACATACTTTATAAATGCTTACTAAATGGGCGGCTTCAAATAGATATAAAAACTGCCACTAGATGGAGCAGCCTGCAACTAGTTTTATAGTCGTAACTATTTCGGTATATTGTTAAATATTGGTATTATATTATATAATAAGGATCTAATTTATGGGAGTGCATCAGTCCTTTCAGGGCTTCGGGACCTAAACAAGAGGTTCTAAAATTTTAATGTAATACTATAGCTATTTGTAGATAAAGTAAAAGGCAAAGGTGATATGCGATACTTTTGACGTTCATTAATTACTGTTTAAAGCGACTTACAGATATTGTTCAATTTAGTTTATAAAATAATAATTAGGGCTCTCACATCCTTTGTAGGTACAAAGGATTGGAGACCTCCAAATCTCTAAGTCAGGCCCTATATAAAAACATGTCTCGTTTATTTAGGTATCCAAAATACAGATTTACGCGTGGTACCTATTTCACGTAGGTACTAAATGTTTTTAAGATATCATTGTTTTAACGACAAACTGGCTTGTATGGACCGTGTTTCAAGGGATAACTACTGGTTTAATAGATATTTTTAAAGAAATAGTCTCATTCTTTATAATATCTAAAGATGAAAGTCAATGAAAAATAATATAGGAAACAGGAACCAATTAACAATTACATCCAATTAATAATTACTGAATCTAGATTTATTTGTCGCTTAAAAATAATTAATTCATTCAGTCGGCAGTCACCTTAGACATATTATTACTAAATGTATCCCAATTACAGATATTAACATATCCTACTTCTTCTAAAAGCATTATAAAATATCTGTAAGAACCTAAAAACAATTGATAATATTAAAATATATTAACAATGAGGCAGGTGATAGGATATCGCTTATCACGATAGCCATTGTGATTGGGTTACTATTTGTGTATATCTCACACTTAAAGAAATAACAGATTTAAAACTGTTTTATTTAGCTTATTATGTATATGTATGTAATTAAACAAACAAACCTATTATTAACCACGTAAATGTAGTTCTTAATTTTTTCCTATTTTAAATTATTACTAAGCGAACGAGTTTTTAAACATTTAAGGTTTTTAATAGTCAATTTATTATTTTTATGTAAGGTTGCTTTTACCATCGTGAAAAACCTTACGGGAACAATAAAACATTATTTATTACACCTAAAACGCATAATGATGTAAGTAAGCATTATATAATACTTAATAGTTAATGCGTTTTAGAGATAATAAACGATGTTTTACTCTTTTATAAATTTGAATTTTTTAAACACAGAACTTAAGAATAGAATATTTGTTGTCTTTTATCAAAGGTTAATATTGCATTATTAAATAAAAGATGGCATGTATGTATTTAAAATTCTTCTATGAGAACGTTCGGCTATATCTGAATCGATAGTAGTGGCATAGAAGCGGAATTGGCAAAATGTCAGTGGCACCAGACCATAAGGCGCCACATATTTAACCAATGTAGGGCTTCCTACAAGAACAAACGCTAAGCCGCGTCCTATATGAGTACGTACACTCATATGGAACGCGGCATTTTACAATCCAATTTATCAAAATGTAAAAAGACTTGCGACCCTGGGTACCGTTCACTCACTACAAAATATTTTCTAACGCTCTGTTGCACATTGAAGGGTGAGTTGATTATTCATTGTACCCCATTTTTTTGGATTAGTTAGTTTGTAAAAATGTCGTGTGTAAAATTTAAGTTACTGATCCAATGTAGAGCTGGATAGCATATACCTACATTAATGTATTTTGATGTGACATCTATTGGGGCGCCTTGGGGTAAGATTTACTTAAAAGTAGAATGAGTTCTGCCATCACGACAATCGGATGTGAGGCATTGTTAAGTATTATGCCTTCAGGCTCCCTCTAGGTCGCCGCTCTTCACTCCTTTGATTGTAAGTTACGTGTACCTCGTCCACTGCCTCTTCTTATGAGGCTTGGAATTTATTTCACGACGCTGCTCTAATGCACATTAATGGGTACAAATCACACATGGCAGAGTTTTATGCGATAAATGTAGGTCTCCTTACGATGTTTTCCCTCGCCGCCTAGCGTGAGATGAATAATTTATAAAAACAAATGAACCATATGAAAATTCAGTGGAGCACCCGCAATCATCGATAATGATTCACGAGTTCTGACTACGAGAGAAAACTAACAGTAGGTATTATATTAATAATGGGTGAATGAAGATTTATGGCAATTGTGTGTGTATTAAGTGTTTAATAAATTCATGTGACTTGTAGGAAAATTAAGTTGAAAATAAACTTCCGGCGTGACAGGCGCTGTGTTCAAAATGGTTGCATTTCTTTATTGACCGTAATTATATCCTCAAGGGCACGGAACGCTATATTAAGCACCGTATAACAATAAATTGTTCATTCCAACTTCCTGGGCGCAGGCGGTGACACGCGGCGCCATCACCGGCCGCGCCGCCGTCGCCTGTTACTGCAAGGTCACAACCTTTGCAGGATCAACTCTCATGATTAGCAAACATTCATATCCCACGTACAAGCTGCTGCCCCTGGTCTTGCTCACATGCACATCGCTGAAATTTATTGACATAGTCCTATTATCATGCATGTAAAGTATTAAGCAAGCATTGCACGGATACTTTTCTGTTATACTTATTATTATTAATACGCCTGATGGCTCTAACTACCTATTTTTTATTTTGGTAGGTAAGCTTTTTCTAGTTTTATTATTTGCATAGCGGTGTATTAGTATTCGTTAGATAAAATAAATAAAGTCAGTTAGTTTGCTAGAATATATAAAGAGGAATGTATAAATATAAGACGAAAGGAAACATTAATTGTGCTCCAACGTTCGAGGTATACGAAAGTTTTCCCTCGGGAATGAGTTATGAATGTACATTTCCACATAAGTTCTTAAAGTCAAATAAAAATAAATACACGTATTACTCGAAACTCACTCCGGCCGCTCGCGTGCCTGGAGAATTTTAATAAAAACCTACCAAGTTCCTTTGTGTTACTTACCATGGAAATCCCGTTGGCAAATGAATATCGTTAAGTATGTAATTTTCAATTTTATTGTTCCGCGAAACTATAAATGTAACAATGCTATCGCAATTCGAAGTGTTCGTTTCGTTTAATTGTAGCCGTCCCTTACTCGGGTATTAATTCAAGTTTTGAAAAGTATAAAATGCCGCGAAGGTCATACAATTCAAAATTCCGGGCCTCAATAAATATACCGAAGCGATTTACCAAACGTAAACACTGAATATATCTAAGGCTATATTTTTGGATGTTTAAAAAATATATCTATTATCTACTTTGAACGGTATGATCGGATGAACTAGAAAATTAATTGGGTCGTGTGTGTTACCAAATCTCAAAGCTTTATCTTAAGCTTTGTAGTTTAAGCCATGCGTTGATATGCCTTCAAGAAATTGCCGTTTATATATTTTATTGATACATTGGAAATAATAAATCAAGGATGTTTTCTGTTAACACAGTTCCGAGTGATGGCTCAGTCGTTAGTGTAGTCGTTAGTCTAGCAGGTCTCCGCCCGCTAAGAAAACAGCACAAGCCAACGTTTCCCGCAATCGACATAAATTGTGCGGCACTAACTTTATTTTCCGAGGCGGGAGAAATAAACCGATAGAAATAAAAGAAATGAACGTTTTCCTAGCGATTCGAGCGCGTTTAATTTTATGGCCGCTCTTCAATAACGTCAATTCGTCTGATGGAGCGCTCTCGAGTGCCTTCGATGATGCTTTCGTTATTTCTATTTATGACAATTTTCATCCAACTCACGTTCGGCGTATTCGTAAAACGTTTAACAAAAGAATATCATCAATTTTAATATTCGATTGTGAAGGAATAAATCGGCAACGGCTGTATATTTTTAGGATTCCATGGTTAAATATTTATAAAAGTAAACATGTTGCACGAGAACATTTGAAACAGAAACTCGACAAACACACATTTTATGTTGTAAACTATACCTGACAGAAATGTCTAAATTCTTGATATTATGGGTAACGTCATGACAATGTTACATGATATATCTATCATTGTCGTTTGTCTTTATGTCGTATAGCATTAGCAGCCTGTAAATGTCCCATTGCTGGGATAAAGGCCTCCTCTCCCTTTGAGGAGAAGGTTTGGAGCATATTCCACCACGCTGCTCCAATGCGGGTTGGCAGAATTTCGTTGAAATTAGACACATGCAGGTTTCCTCACGATGTTTTCCTTCACCGCCGAGCACGAGATGAATTATAAACACAAATTAAGCACATAAAATTTCAGTGGTGCCTGCCTGGGTTTGAACCCAAAATCATCGGTTAAGATGCACGCGTTCTAACAACTGGGCCATCTCGGCTCTAAAAAAAAAAAAATTATGTCGTATAAAAAATATTAATATCGATATACATATATTTTTGTGTTCTAGCTAAATTATTCTTACTATTCAATATATACGGAATACTAAAAGTGTTATATAAATATAAGTGTTGCCCTATTTTGAGAATATATCAAGTTATATTTATTTAGTTTCAATACTCGGTGATAGTTTTATGTTAAATTAAATGTAGCATAAGAGAAACATCTGCATGGATGCGGCAAACAGCAGTACTGCGGCACTGCGTATTCACTGCCTAATAAGATTATTGCGAGTTGTCATGAGCCGCTGAATAAATGCGACGTTTACTGTCATTATACTGTTATTACATAGTCTGCGATTGCGACTTTTATTTCATTATAAACGACGGCGATATAGACGACGGATTTGACAGTGGCTAGATTACAAGGCCCGATTAGTACACCCGACTATCCGGCCACCGAGTTAAAGAAGCATTTAGAACATGTATGTGACGTATCAAAATACTGAAGGCTCATGAAAATCAATGCACACTAAGTGCAAATCACCTTAATATATTTAAATTGCCTGATAAAACTGTTAAATTAAATTACCAATTCATTTCAGAACGGATAACTAATTTTAATTTTCTTTTACTCAGACTAATACTGAAATGTCAAATGGGGACGGTATTTTCCTGGCTGAAATTTATGTAAGTAGGTACTTTAAATAACTAACTATATTTTAGACATTTCATAATGTAGAATTCGAAAATACATTTAAATATTTTGATAACTTTTTTTTTGTATTTAACATTAATTTAATTTAATTGTGTCATTTGCCTGACTGCCTTGCTGCTATAATAATTAAAAAAAAAAACTTGGTATACATTTCCAATATACCAAACGTTGCATGTCTTATTGTTAATGTAGTAATGTAACCTCAAAAAGATATGCGTATTCAGTTGACACGTTTGGTTAATCATCTAAACAAATGTGAAGCAATTTATTTACCATGACCGAAGATGATTGACACCCTGGATGGCATTAACTTAAGGATTGAGTGGCGCAGCGCCCCCTTAAAATCAAACTACCGCAAAATCGACTCTTAGAGCCCTTGTTAATTAGGAAAGAACAGACTCTCCCAAATTTCACATCTCTATGTACGCTGTACGTCGATAGACAGAGCATTCCCCGGGACGTATTATAACATATTATTTTACATACAAAAAATATGATACTAAAAAGGCCAGACTAAAAAGGCGTGTCTCTACAAATTCGATAAGAAACATTGATTGTACTTTAAAGGAATTATATTATAGGTAAGTAATAAGATGGTAAGGGATAACTATTCCCTAAAAAACACCAACCCCTGGGAACGAAGATGTTATTTCCCTCGCGCCTTTTGTACACTGGCTCACTCACCCTTCAAACCGGAACACAACAATACTGACTGTTGTTATTTTGTAGTAGAACATACAATGCGTGGCTCGTACCAACCGGTCTGGGTTGGCACGAGGTTGGGCTTGCACTAAGTCTTACCACCAAATAATGTAGTAGAGTAGAGTATCAGAACAATTGTCATGTATGAAAGTATTAATATATATTTATAATTGAAATGACGTGTTACCAAGTACAATGGTAAGCATGTAATCAGTCGCAGCTAAGACTGGGCGCAATGTATCGGTGAAGCGCAATCCGTAAGCGATCAATGAGGAAGCCCGGCGGTGCATGAATCGCATATGCCATGCGTGCAGGCGATGAATGACGCACTCGGTCAATGTCGGGTCACGGCACGCCCCACCCCGCCTCACTCGCCCCTCGCCCTCCCCGTACAGCCAAATTGGTTTACTTCGGCCCACGTACCCGCTTTTCAATTTGTTACCTGCAAATTGATATCGGAAGGTTAATATCTGGTGAATTTATATTTACGAAGGCGCCGAGTTATTTAATGGCTGGCATTTAATTAGCACGGTCTAAGAGGCGAAGAAGCTATTTAACAGGATTACGTTGTAGATCATTTATTAAATTAAATTGATTATTAATTTGACAATTGCATGCTTTTATTTTATTTTAAGACATTTGAACTAGAAGACCTGCCTCCAGTCCAAAATTCTTAAAATACATATTAATAAAAAATTGTGAAACAATGACATAATTAAGTTTTATATTGTTTATGCGTCGTTCGGACCGAAACTGATAAATTGATTCCAATGTTTGTTGCCGGTTCAGTCTGCGAACGTGGAAAGCCTTTTTTCATTGACTTGTCTTATCGATGTTTTGATTTTAATCCAAGCAGATTAACAAGTTTTAGGGGCAAAATCGTTGCTGTGTACTGGAGCCTAGTAACTTAATTAACAGCATAATGTAAACGCAATACCTCCAATACCTATTGCAGACACAACCCTTAAACATACCACAGCTGGACAAAGGACTCTCAAACTCGACCTCGCCAACGTGATTTTTTTTCAACGACATTCTAACAAAGCCTTCTGGCGTACTGTCAAAAATTATGTCCAATAAAGAACAATGAGATCTACCTACATATAAAACAAAATTATAAGTTATTACTGATATGATATATTCCTAACAACACACAAATAAATCACGTCAAATCTGATGCTGCCCATATTTAAAAAAGTTCCGGCATAAATCACACGACGTCGATATACGAAAGGTCATTTATTCATGAATCTAAAATGAATACGACAGATTACTTCAGATCTCGACGAATGATATTAAAATCGTAAAATCTGTCTATTTTTTTTGTTAAAATAAATAATAACAACACCCATAAAGGTTACGTCAGACTGTCTGCTCCTGATAACATGCGAGTATGTTCGAATAGAATAAAGAGTAGAATATGTTCGGTATGTATGTATTTTATCTCGGAAAATTGAAAAGTATTCCCAGAGGAAGTCAAAAAAGCTCGATCTGTATGTCCAAAGGTAACGACCTCAGCTCGTAGCAAACGTTAGGACCAAACGGTAAATATTTTCTGAAATATTGTCACATTTTTATTATAACACCCCGACTTGTTCAAATAATACATTTCTGTGTACCTACATGACAGATACTTAGAATTGACATAAGTTATTTTATTATTGTAAAAGCTTTATTATATTAATAAAACATTCCAAATTAATAGAACAATTTATGTATAATTTATTATTTGATTACATAATATGAGTCAGATTATTTGAAAAAAGGGATAAAACCTTTTTTAAAGATACGAAGTGGCGCAGCTACAGAAACATTTTTTTTTGTCATAGATTGGCGGACGACCATATCGGCCACCGGATGGTAAGTGGTCACCACCGCATAGACAATGGCGCTGCAAGAAATATTAATCATTCCTTACATCGCCAATGCGCCACCAACCATGGGAACTAAGATATTATGTCCCTTGTGTCTGTAGTTACACTGGCTCACTCACCCTTCAAACTGGAACACAAAAATACTGAGTGCTGTTGTTTGGCAGTAGAATATCTGATGAGTGTGTTGTAACTAACCTAACCTAACCTAACCTACCCAGACGGGCTTGCATAAAGCCCTACCACCACACGTGATTCTTAAATGAAAATTAAGGGTTAAACCTAAGCAAGTACCATTGACTTTTCGTGTAATCATTAGACACTTTAAAAATAGGCTTAATATACAATGTGAATGTTACTTGTGACCGACTACATAAAAATAAGGAGGTCAAAACTTCGTCATTTATGGACCGATTCGGATAATCCCTTTTTATTAGGTATTCATTCGCAATTTGAAGAAAAAATACCTACATTGCAGTGATAAAATGTCGATGAATTTTTAACAGACCGGAATTTACTTTCTCAAAATATTATTTAACATTTATATAATTACTTTTAGATGTATTAATAAACATGGCGGGCGTGTTAAAAATACTTTTATTAAGGGCTTAAACAATTTTTATTGTAAATGTACTGTTAAAATAAATACATAAGTAAACCCGCGCTGGAAGCGTTGTGATATATTCTCCGAAGCTCCTCCTCAAAACGAAAGGAGGGGTAGATACAAGCAGTGAAACACAATGGTAATTAACTACCACGGTGGTAATTAAATAAAACAAATGCTTAGATCCTTGCAAGATATGTGAAAAATAAATTGACTATTAATTAATAATCTTGCAAAACTGGATAGAATATTTAGTCGTTGAAAATCTTAATTTATAAGTTCGCGTAGAGCGCTTATGATATTGATCGGAGGAGCTCGGCCTTGGTGCTCCTTGCACCGCCACAACCCGTCCCCGTGTCTTATCTACTGTATATAATATACGACGTACCTATACATGTATAGTGGTAACGGAGTTCTGTTGTACGATACATATTTACTTAAAAATTAACTGACTTTTTTATTATTATATTTAATTTAAAGAAACTATTATAAAATTATATTTAAATGGTAGTTATGGGTTTTTTACTGATTTCGATATTGTTTACTAATTAAATTGAAAAATATTTCATGTATTAAAGTGTGATAGTCTATAGTCAACTTGCAAACAATATATACGATTGCAACTTAAGAGGAATCGCATGCTAAGCTTGCATTGTCTATGTTTTCATTATATACATACATAACGACATATCGTTAGATCTGTTTTAAATAAATAGTCTTCAACAGTGTTTGAGCAATTACCGTTAAATTCAGCGCTTATAGTGGTAGATATTTTTGCATGTAAAAGGTTTTTCTACCATCCATTTTGTTGCTACTCATCTAGAGGGCGCTGCAGAAATTTATCCTCTATAATATTCAATCGCTAGTTCAATTGCTAGTTAAATATTCACTAAGAATTTGCTACAAATGTATCGCTACTAACTTCCCGTAACATGAATTATCGCTGATTACTAACTTAACTTATGATTAGTAGTAACAACGAGAACCTATGTATATGTCCTCCCCTTTTAAGGAGGTTTGAGCTTATTTCACAGCACTGCTCCACACGGGGCAGAATGTCGTCTTAAATATGCAGGTGAAATCTCGATGTGGCACCGCCGAGCGTGAGATGAAATATAAACAGATATTAAAGACATGAAAACTTTGAGCTCCGAACCCGTTATGTTCGTTTATGATTATTCGAACCCCTAGGCGATATTGGCTCTATAAAGTTATTTACTTTAGATTATAGAATATTTTTAGTATTGAGGCGTCTTTCTAGGTCAGATAACATCGACTCACTCTTATAAATATATTATTATAATATACGACCCGTGGCGTTATACAACGTACGATCGTAGTCATATTTATGTATGAATTTTCAAATTAATTGAATTGAATGAAGCAATTGCTTATTTATTATTGAAATGACTCTCTAATCTTTGTCAAAGGATCGTAGTACAAAGAAGTTTTAAAAGTTATTGATATTTAAACCATCTTATTCTGCAAACATGTCGTTAACGTTAGATTATTTGACTTATTTATTTGAATATACAAATGTGCTTAATCTTTATGTGTATTTTTTTTTTTTTACTTCCGATCTAACCTTAGCAATGTTGTTATTAAATGAGTTTCTTTTGAAATTATATTTTATGTAATGAAGCTTTTTCGGGTTATAAATTTGTTTAAAAAAATAAGATTCATAATTTTCTTAAAAGTTGTTCGTAAATTCGTATATTTATTCGCTCACGAAGGCGCGCCCCTCCACTTTTATTTTAAATTATAGGCTTCCATTGGTGTGAGGTAGTGGCGGATGTTTAGTATACATGTGACGCCTAAGAGTAAAGGTTTCAAAAATACATATTTTTGAGTTAAGTTTATTTTATTAACAAATAATTAAATGACTTAAAGATAAAATTAATGCCTGAGTTGTTACATGTTTTGAAAAAAAATTTTTGAATATAAAAGCAATAAATACTGCATTTTCTTCAGTTGCATATTTAAATATGATATATTCTGATACTAAAAATAAATATTACAAAAATTATATATATAAACATTAGACCCTACTTTTGCCTACACATGCTCGGTTTGGATACTTAGTACTATACTTGGTTGTAGGGCTTTAGGCTGTAGGCAAGGGATATAAACAAGTCATCATATACTCTACCACCAAACAGCAATGATTAGTAATGTTGTGCTCCGGCTTAAAGTATGAGTGGACCAGGAGTGATTAATATTTCTTCTTACCGATGTTTATGAGCGGTGGTGATCACTTACAGATGGTCCGTTTACCCGGCCACCAATAGAATATAAAAGATATAATAATATATAGAGTTTTATAATCTTACACAATATTATTTAATATTCATGAAAACATCTCATCACGTACTCGGACTCAGCCTTCTAGTTACATACAAAAGAGTACATACTGAATGATACAGCTCGGCTGTAGTTACTTGTTACATGCTGTGCTCACCGAGTATCGCCGAGCTGAGCGCCTCAATATTGATCACGAGGTCGAGTTCGCTGCACAAACCGACTCGTCGGAACACAATTTCTGAGATGCAATTTGTATGCAATTATGCATTGTCTATTTACAGATCATATAAATAACATATACGTAGCATACGCAAGACGATAGTCTTATTTAGATTACATTTTTAAGCAAACAGGTGGGTCCTTTGCACATGACGACCTCGATTATTTTTCTTTGTTTCGTCATGTGCAATATACGTAATAGATAATTAATTTACTCGGTAGCTTGTACACACACACACACACACGCAAATACGGGTATTTATTTTTTCTTTTAGTTTATTTTTGTTTCATTGGGGTTTTCTTTTATGTGTTTATATCAATTTGTCGCATATAGTGATGTTAGTAATGCTACAGGTTTTTTATAACTTACTGTTGATTATTATAATGTATAAAACAATAAGTACTGGGCACTCAAATAATTGTGACGTGTCTTAAATAAAATAAATTATTTCTTCGGTCTTTGAGTATTGGCTAGACTCGTCTCTGAATAATGTACACCTCGCTATCTCAAGATAGCCTACACGCTACAACATAGTGTAAGAAAAAAGTAAATAAACTTATTAGTGTTATTATTCTGTGCCCGCGAGGTATTTGGCATTGATATAAGTAACGCATAATATATCTCACTTAGCCAGTACCTACGGTCGGTGGTTCCCAGTTAATCAGCTGTTCCTTTTGCCAGTCAGATAAAGTCTAAGTAATATACATATATCTTTAAAAAAATCTATACTTGTAGCTCCATAACTCGATATACATATGTACAATGTTTTGCAAGAGTTTATAGAAAAGTATTTACATTTTAAAGTGGTACTTTGAAATTAAAATGCATAATAAATAGCTTGAAAGACGGCGAGTGAAGTGAATGTGATTTGAAATTCTGATGTAGTTTGTCCTGCAGTTCGCTCTCAGAACTTAACAGAGCTGCTTTGCGCTCGAAACAAAAATATTGATTCGATATGTTGATTGAACGCTATTGGACTCCATTTAATCATAGTTTAAAGTTTTTAATATTTTTATTTTTTATTTTTAAACTTGATTTGATATTTCTTTCAATTAGTGCGAAAATACGGAAGACGCTAAACTTATATTTATCTTATAGTAGCTTGAAATAATTAACTTCAGGCTTTAGTCAATCAAACCAAGAGTACAAACACAGCGAACAAAAAAGGTATTGATTGTATTAAAAAAGTAATTTTAGCTTATATTAATTTATTAATAAAGAAACTGAAGCAATTAATAAACTATAAACAATACACGTGGCAACGTGTGTGCTAGTCGAGAGCCCAGCCCAGCTGTTATAAAAAATGCTGAATCCGAAACTCTCGACCTAACTTCAGGACTTAAATGCCTACTCTTGAATTCGACTACGATTATATCAACATGGTCCCACAGCCTCTCTCATCAGTTTTGAGTACGAAAGTTGCGGTGGTTTCAGCTGGTAATGATCCCACATAACCCGGTTACCTCCCAGTGGTACTCACCGGGTACCTTTAAATGGTTTCCACTGCGTGAAATATAAGGAAGCATGTCGAACCGAGATGGCCCAGTGGTTAGAACGCGTGCATCTTGACCGATGATTTCGGGTTCAAACCCAGGCAGGCACCACTGAAATTTCATGTGCTTAATTTGTGTTTATAATTCATCTCGTGCTCGGCGGTGAAGGAAAACATCGTGAGGAAACCTGCATGTGTCTAATTTCCACGAAATTCTGCCACATGTGTATTCCGCCAACCCGCATTGGAGCAGCGTGGTGGAATATGCTCCAAACCTTCTCCTCAAAGGGAGAGGAGGCCTTTATCCCAGCAGTGGGATATTTACGGGCTGCTAATGCTAAAAAAAAAATGTCGAACTAAGCACCTGAACATTACCACTAGTATCATTGACCATGGGATATTGAATGTAACTTTATCGTACAATGGACTGTCAATGAAAATAAATAAACGAGCCATTGTTGAGTTACGCCACATTACTCCAATGCGGATTTGTTGCATATTTGGCAGAATTTTAACCGACCGATGCGATTTACCCCATGATGTTTTCTTCAAGGCTGAGGATGACATGAATTAAAAAACCCATGCGCCGAGCATAAAACCCATTATAAGTTAAGATTCTTACAATCCAGCCACTAGGCCAGCTCGGCAAAAAAGCAAAGGTCCCTTAATATATATATTTTCCAAACTGTAAGTTTATTGTGATAAACGATGCCGAGTTCAGTACATATAATAATTTTCTTTATCAAAGATACCTCTCGGCGGATAAATGGTGTTTGTGTGTCATTGTCAGATATTTAAAGGGGAATTCTCTGTGCTCAGAATTGTAGCACGGGCTTTGTAAGGCAAAGAAAAATGTCAAAGAATTTCCTCCTCCAGGCTTTAGACAATTTAAATTTAAACACAAAGGAAAAGTGTCGTTCTGCGCAATTATTTTACTGCAGAAATATCTAAGTGTCACTGAGGAAAATATTGTGACGTTCCTTTGTTGTTCTCGTTGCTCATTTATTTTTATCAAATTTAGGTTCATTTGTGTCATATATTACATGATTGTGAACACGGTTTAGTTAAACATTGGAGTAATATTAAATTAAACGATAAAAGGTAGTACCTACATACATTTAGTGGTAGATTAATTTTATGGATATTTAATTAATAGAAATTTCACCCTAATATTGACAGATTATGACATAAAAAGCCGATGGAGCGAGCTTAACATCATAGTAAAGACACAAAAGTAAATACCAAATCAAAAGCGAATACAAATTCCCGGTAGTGCGAAACGAGGCGTCTTCTTGTTAATACATCGAAATCGCTGACACTTTCTATATTAATTATTTATTAACAAAACGATAATTTTTTGACGGCCTCTTAATTTATTCGACAGTTTATAATTCCCTAGATTGATTATAAACGAAGCCAACTGTGCCTATAACCCAGCTCACGTTGTACACGTCACAATGCAAAACTATCAAAACGTTAAAAACGTAGCCCACTTCCAGAAGTACTCAAAGAACAAACAAATGTTTTTCTTTTAGCTTCCATTGTCAAGATAAACAGCGTCATATGAATCCGTATCTCGGAGCTGTTTATAATACGTAGACACAAAAAAGTTTGAGCACCCTTCTAGAACAAAAGGGAAAGAGTCCATTCAGTCGGGCGCAGTGAGCGGCGGCTGGGTGCAGGTACCGGCTGCGCGGCGGGGGGCGCGTGTGGGCTCACCTCCAGCACACTACGTAATATTGACCGGCCGGCTCGGCCTTGGCCCGATGCAGTTGCGCCAGTGTTACACACTCGAATATATTATTTACAATCCTTTTCAGTAATGCCTTTAACGTTCTATGTTTATGTTATGTTTTGAATAATGAATCGAGCTTGCGTTTACTTACGTTTTGAGATATAATCATTTTTCTAACGTTTCTGAATGTGAGAACGAAGTTGTAAAATATCGTTGTATTTCATTAGTTATTGGTTTAAATGAACTCTGTATTGACTATTCTATTTTCAAAAATTATTCTTCATACTATATACGTAGTAGTTTTTATTATTTCTGTCAATGTGTAATAGATAAAAAAAATACCAAAAAAGACAATTATTACGTTCACATTGCACATTCTTTTAGAGCGAACAAAGGAAGTCTGAGAGAGCATTTGAAAGCGTCTAGTGCGTTAACTTCTCAATCGTATTTAAATGTAACTCAACAAAAGGACGTATAACTTTCGTTAACGGTTTCCGTCCTGTCACACTTTCGCAACATTCATAGAAATGGGAAGGAGTAAAAGCTAGAATCTAGGTTTTACGAAGTTCAAAAACTCCGCATCACGGTTGGAAGGCGAGATAGCATCATGAGTCTGAAAATTCCTCCCCTCCTCTGGCCCCTCGGCAGCCACTCCCCCGACCCCTCCCGCACCGCCGCGGATGTCGTAAACTCGACGTTATTTTATGACTCTCTTTCCTTTCTTAGTTGTAGGGTTAGTGTCGTTCCTTATAAGTCATAAAATTTATGTCGATACGTGTTTAGTAGATTTGCTTAAGTCGGTATAGATTTCAATAATTATATTTTTTTATTCTAGAACTTCAAGTAATTCACATCTTATTAATATTTTATAATTATATTATTTGAGCTTAATACGCAATAATGTTAACCTGTGTGCCGTACTATGAACATATAGTACGTGAAGATTACAGTAGAGCCTTCACATCTCAATCCGGAGTCACCATTAAAGCTATATAAGAGATAATGTTTTAAACACCATCTATACAAGCATCATATCCACTCCACATAGTCATATCAACCCATAAAATAATTACCCTAGTTCAATCACCTTTAAAACGGAAACTCAGCAATACAAGTGATTACTGCTTGGCGGTAGAATAACTAATAAATGATTAGTCCGAGATATTTGGTTGTTGGTAACAAAACTGTCTTACGTAATTAAAACCTCACCTTCATTGTGGATAGTTTGATACACAAAAGCGTACAACAACAAAAAATAAGCATAAATGGATAATGCAAAGTACAAAAATACTAATTTCATCATAGACGAACAATTAATCTATACTAATATTATAAATGCGAAAGTAACTCTGTCTGTCTGTAGCTCTTTTGCGGTCAAACCGCGGCACCGTATGGTATGAAGTACACTGGAACCCCAAGGAACATAGTCTTTATATTTAAAACCTGACCCCTGAAACACGAGCGAAGCCACAAGCAACAATTAGTATATAAAAGTTATAAGCAATGAAACAACCTATAAATATTCCACTACTGGACTAAGACTTGTTATTCCACATATCATATATGAAATTTTACTTCCCTAGGTAGAACAGATAATCGTCAGTAGATTATCTCAGTGGAATATCGATATTGTATAACGTCTCTCCATCCCTAAGCGATGCTTCTGAACTTTCGTATTATTAATAACGGAATTTCTTTCTTGTTCGGCGCTTAATCCCTGCTCGGACCGTTTAATAAATAGCATTACAAAATTTTTGTGATTAGTTTTGACGCAAACATTTTTGATCAACGTTTATAATATAAATACAAGAAGCTCATTAGTTACTAACTCTTTTTGACATAATAAACTATGTATATAACAATATATATCTCATGTGCCACTAAGTTTATATTATAGACCTATGCTTTTTATTATCTATATATTTTAATTAGTCTGTTGTTGAGTTTAAGTTTATAATGTTGGTACAAAACATTTAGCGGAACAATCCACAACAGGATGCCGCGAAATTGAGGTACGTACACATTACATGATCTTTGAAATAATACGGGTGAATACTTCATTTAAAAAAATATTACTTTGATAAATAAAAACATCGTGATGAAACTTTTAATAATCCAATCCTATATACACATTAATAAAACATAAATAAATTATAATGCTATTCCTTTGAATTAAAATGACAGAACGGGTTTGGTATCTGAAGACAAAGCAGCCCTATACGGGTTCGCTGCACCTACACAATCGGGAAAAGGTAGCAGAAACAAAGCTGGAGATTGTCTCAACGTACAACCAGGTATCAAACCGCAGCTAAGAAAGACATAGCTTCATACACTTCAACCTACCATGTCATAATATAACCAATAATACAAACTACTATTTGTCAAAGTTTTTCGGAAAATTTTCGTGATATATCCATCTATCCAGTGTTAAAGAAACGGCTTAAATACTCTTGGATCAATTCAAGATAATTAACAGAAAAAATTAAAGATTCACAAACATAGTATCAAGAAAACATAATTTACCTGCCTGTAGCTTTGTAAAGAGTTGATTCCATCGCAGTCGCCTCCACGTTTCTTAATTGCGAAGTGTGTATTTGATCTCTAAATCTTAATTTGAAAACAGGGATAATACCATTATCGCGAGTTAATTATTAAAGCCGGAATTAGAGCGAGGTGTGTCGGAGAGAGCTTTAATTACGACAGTCATGCCATCTAGCAGTTTATTTTGCAAAACTCTGTAATTATATATGTACTCATTTGTTTTGAAAACATTAACCCCTAATAATAAAATTCCGCAGACATTTTTAACTTTGCCGTTTCATAGATTCAAGTCATTTGTAAAAAATATATTGGTAAAGAAGGCATATTATTCGATACAAGATTATATTTATGATAAAAAAGTGTGGAGTTAATGCTTGTTGACTTCCAGGCAGGAGTCATAACAGATATGTAATATATAATTGTATTTAACTAACATGACTGTATTTTAAGACGTCGAAAAAGAGTAACTACCGAGTTTCTTGATGGTTCTTCTAGGTAGAATCTACATTCCGAACCGGTGGCAGCTTCTCTTTAAATAGTTTGTTAAATGACGATTCAAAAGTGCTTATAAAAGCCCACTTGAATAATGTATATTCTGATTTTGATTATTCTATAAGAGCTTGCTTCGTATCGCTCTAGTGGAATGTCGAAATCTAACTCACGGTGTTCGGTGTTACGCTACTTTGAGGCGGATCCTTTAAATATTAAAGTTATTATAGTGAAAGTTGCATTGATATGTGTTTCACGGTGAGTCTCTTGAGAGATTTTATAATACATATAAGTGTATAAGTCTACTTATATTATTTGAATTGATGATGGAAACATTAATAGCCTTCAGTTAAAGCACTCAATTTCAATAAATTGTCTCCTGTGCAGGTCATAGTGCTACTTACTCCCTCATTTCATAGTTCCATAATCAAACTGACACAACTTCCTAACATAGGTTACCAGCTACAGCTACGGCTACCTTGACTTTTTTGACCCCATTTGGAATAGAAAACCCATACCCAGATCTGGAGCCTGATAAGCTACCATAACCATCATGATCTTTATCTAAAAAATAAACATTTACTTGGTGGTAGGGCTTTGTGCAAGCCCGTCTGGGTAGGTACCATCCACTCATCAGATATTCTACCGCCAAATAACAGTAGTCTGTATCGTTGTGTTCTGGCTAGAAGGGTGAGTGAGCGGTAGAGTAGAGCGGTGGTGACCACTTACCATCAGGTGGCCCATATGCTCGTCCGCCAATCAATGCCATGACCAACAAAGCTGTCAACTTAATATACAATATATCAAAACAACATTACAAGGACATAATACTACTGAAGCAGTCTTATTTAAAAATAAAAACTAAACACATAATATAAAAAGTATATTTAGGTAATATTTTAAATAAACTTTTATTTAGTCTTAATTTTATTCATGTATAAGGTAAAGTTCGAGTTTTAATAACAATGCTGAGTGCCTGAGCAACTATAAGATCCGCAGGGAAATCTGCAACACTTCAGTGACATAGTAAAAATAAAAAGCAAACACAATTAGTACGGCGGCGAAAGCGGAGCGTCACGAGAGACATCCGTGCAGCATCAGAGACGCGTCATTAGCGTGGTCATTAGCACACACGAGGGTCCGGCGGCACTACGAGCGGCGAGACGAACAGTCTTACCGGCGCTCATGATTATTGTAATTAACGTGATTGAGAATATTTACAAAGTTTATTATTTTTCTTGATGTAAATTTTCATGGAAAAAGGTAACTAATGAAATGTACTTGCACAGCGATTTACCCTTTTTATAACAAATTTGTAGTAAGGTTCCAGGATCTATTTCAGTTTGGGCATTATTCATATCTTTAAACCACTTAACATTATAAGTCATTTACTTCGTATTACGATAACAGGTAAAAAATACCAAAAACGAATTAATATAAAATAAAAAAAGAATAATGTCAAGAGATCTTTATCATAACAAAAATTTAGTTCGTTCAGAGTGCTTTTAAAGGCTGTCCAAAATTTCATCCATTTCCCGCTAAAACTGCCGCCGTTGACGTCACGCTAGTGCTACGCCTGACCCAATTCCCGTCGCGGAGCGCACCTGCGGTGGCATTCATTATTCACTACACTCTAACTGCGTCTGACCTCCGTTAAACTACATTTTCTGCCATGCTTAAGCTTATCTATTGGCACTACTTCTTGTTCACACCTTCAACTGCTTCAGGACTTCATCAAGAATCTAATCTATTCTATTTAAAATCTTGGAACTAGAGACTCCCTTCGGGATGTTTTTAACAGAGTGGGAATACTCACTGTTTCATCAAAATATATTTACAACAATATTATGTATACTCACAGTAACATTGATCACTTTAATAGTATCAGTGATAATCGTTGTATATACACGAGACGTAAGGATAAGCTTATAACGCCAAGTTTCCGACTCTGCAAAGTCAATAGATCTTTCTTAGGGTAAGGTATCCGTTTCTATTATAAAATTCCGCAGGCATTTTCAACTTTTCCGATTTAAAAATTTGATTGAATCATTTATGAATCGAAATATTATCTTGGAAATAAACTTCAGGTGGGATGATTTATTTCAATGGATTTAATAAAACCTACCTTAATGATTTATTTATCATTATATTTTTATATTAATACTGTATGATATATATAGTTAAAACACATGAGACGAACACTGGACCTCGATATCGACAGCCTCGAGCTCTGCTCCTCTAGCGCTACTCCCTTTATACAAATGATCTTTATTTATCATTATTTTTTTCTTTATTATTTATTTACATACAACTGTATAAATATTGACCGCGTGAAATGGTGGCAAGAATGCTAGTAGCATTACCCCTTTGAATCGCAATTCCGATCCTCTAGGCGAAAAATAAGCTAGACCTCCTGACAGGGGCAATAAGACAAGGTATTATACTTTCAATAAAGTTGTTTTGCACTTTAACTCAATAATAATAATATTTAATTTACTTAAATATATGATACAAGTGTATTTATTGTAATTAAATATGTAATTACATGTAAAGTAATTATTTAAGGCTTGATTCCTGTGACCCAGTTCCCGCTACGTGCAGTGCGCGGCGCTGGCGCTTCAATAGAACTCGATGTATCTCGTGTCAACGATATTATTATCTCTTTTGAAAAGTTGCAGTTTTTCCATCTCAGAATATTTTTGATAAAAATAATTTAAAAAACGCGATATTTTTTTTTTTGGTTAAACATGGAATATAGTATATTTTATGTTTGATTTAATCCATATTTTTATAAAGGAATAAAATTATTTGTTTATCATTGTTGTGAAAACTACACATATAATACACATATTCTGCTTTTATCAAATAATTACTAATATTCCTATTTTTGATTTGAGTTACGAGGATAATGACTCTAAAATTCTTCGGAAACCCGGATCGAACTTGCGCCTTCGTCGGTCGACTCCTCGTAAGTTGTATCGTTTTCGAGGCTTGTTTGTTCTTTCATATTATCAACCTCGTCATTTGCGGTCTTTTAACACAGCTAACCCGTGTGTGGAACATGTATTTGAGATTCGAAATACTTGATATGTTTCTTTAAGTATACGTGTAAAGAAAAAAATGTACTTTTCTTTAATTTGAATTCCGCGCATCAACCGTCATCGAACGCGCAGTGACATGACAACTAAATTTTGGTAGCCATGAAAAATATTATTAATCTCGTGATTGTGAAAAGTAAAGTATCATGTATCTTGTGATTTAGCAACAGACATTGTTAATAAATAAACATTAAATGTCGTTTCTCTTTTTGCAGGTGCGTAAATATTATTACAAACTTTTATTTTGTTCTTTCTTATTGTTAAACAAGTAAATCTCTTTTTACAGAGAAACTCAATTGTGTTTCATTAAATGTATCGTCCTAATAAAAAGAATACTAGAAAAAATCTTATATATGTATAATTGAAGTTAATGCACTTTCGAACCCTTATTTTTCAAATTAAACTAAAATGAACGCTTACACCTGGAATAGATTCTACTATAGATTGTTCTAGAAACTTTATACTTACTCTTGTTTATTAATGATATACATACGAGTATAAAAATCAAAAATTATTAAACTATGTTCAAACTATTTATTCGATGTAACTAACTGTAAAAATGTTTAAATGAATTCCATTCCTTTTTCAACAATTAGATATTCATATTCAAAATACCTTTGTTCCATTTTGCAGTTAAAACTGTAGCTGAATCAACAGCGGCGCAATAAATTGGAGCCCAACAATGGAAGCCGCTTAGATCTGCAAGGCAAATGCGATCGCGCGCCAATTTGTATTTGCAAGCTTCGGAAATAGACGAAAATGTACAAATTGCGCGCTATATTTTAAAAAGCATTGAATTTATTTATTTACTTTAATGATATGAGTATATAAATAATCGATATTTTTAGAGTAATAGTAATACGAACATAAAGACAAAAACATAAAAGACACAGACAAACCATTCTAGAGAAAACTTTATAGGTGCCTCAGAAACGTCCATTCAATACTTCTAAGTCGATGAATAAATAATTGAATAACGCGTGACATGAGACTTTGGTAGCTTTAGTCTATTCCAACCAAAAAAGGTCAAAAGCCAAATAAACAACATTTGACATTTAATTGACGCGATGTCATTGGTAATCTATGATATTTATTATGTATGTGCGAATATATAGCGTTTTGAACGTCGACAAAACTGCTATCGGAAGTTTAGAAGTAAAATTAAGGTTCGCAGTTGGCTATTTACGAGCATTTGTTACATTGCGTTTTATTATTGGCATATTACCAGTCAAACAGCTGGATTAATATTAGTGTTCATGTATAGTAGAGAAAGGATAATAACGTCAAAAATAACAACAAAACAGCTGTGTGAATTCTACTGATGAATATAATAAGAATAAGGAACAATTAAATAAAATAGTAATAAAGATATATTTATATGTTATGTATTATTAAACCGGTAAATGTTAATTTGTCTCGTGTTATCATTGTTTTATATTTTTTAATTTTTAATCATTACATTTTGTATATTGTTGGATTTAAGATTTTATTATTCGTATATTTTGTTTTATTTACAACCTCTTATCCATCCCACTACTGAGCTGAGGCCAACTTTCCCTTCGAGGAGAAGGTTTGCAGCTTATTACACATGCTGCCCCAATGCGGGTTGATGGACATTAATGTCAAAACTTCATTGAAATAGACACATGCAGATTTCCTTACGATATTTTCCTTCAACGGCGAGCACGAAATTCAGTGGTGCTTGACTTTACAACAATAAATAATGTACAGGTTGTTATTACCCGCTAAGTAAGCCACACACTACGGCACACACACGCTATGCACGAATGACATTCTCGATCGTGGACTCGCGTGTGTAGCGTGGCGCGACCACCGGTACAGGCACAGGTAATCCCGTCAGCCATCTCAGAAAAACAAATGCAAACAGTCAATTAACTGTACTTGATCACGCTAACGAGCTTATAATATTAATTATTAAGCTAATTAATACTAGAATACTAATAAGAGATATTAACGTACTCCCAAGTTATTCATAACCAAATTAATTCCATCGACCAACCCACGTTGGAGCAGTGTCACTTTCTTCTCGTAAGGAGTAGAACAATTTCTAGCAAAATGGCTGTGTAAGCCAGGCGTAGTAATTTAAATATCTTAATTATTAGGAATGTCTCTGTTTATAGGCAATTAAGAAGATTTTTATTGGTATCTAATAAAACTGGGGTTGACGAAGTTTCGAGTCAGAGAATGCATGAATAATTTACCTCTTATCGATGTTTTAAGGATGTATCGAGTTTGTGGAGTCGGAAAATTACTTCTCGTGTTTATTTCCGGCGACTGATTGTCGCTGTTTCCATTGAAATGTAAAAAAACAAGACTTTTTTTTGTATGTTCTTAAATATAAATATTTAAGGCAGACTCTTATTGTACCGAGCGAAGAGAATGTGACACCGAGAGCTAGCTAGATATATACTAATATTATTAATCAATAGTAACTCGTGTCTGTTACCTCTTCAAAATCAAAATCAAAATATACTTTATTCTAGTAGGCTTTTACAAACACTTTTGAATCTTCATTTAACAAACTATAAGTGTACCACCGGTTCGTAATGCAGATTCTACCAAGCAGAACCGGCAAGAAACTCAGTAGTTGCTCTATTTCAACATTTAAAAAGGCTTAAACGCTGGATCGACTTAGATGAAATAGTTTGAGTACCGGGGAATACTTTATTTATTTAATTACCACTCGAGTGGTATAATGGGGTAAAAGTTTTCGTACTACTCGTATCAATAAAGTTTTATAAGTTTTTTGCAGGTAAAACCGCAGGTTCAGCTAGTACGTAATATATAAACGGCTTGTGACGTCACCGTAAATACTTAATTGACCTTGTATAGTTTACAGTATCTGCAGATAAGGGAAGAATTTAATGTTATCAAAATCATTTATCAGCTCTTCCAACGAGTCATCATGATATCTTTAGAAGACTGTCTGATATACCTTCGCGATAACATTTTGATTCGCTTCCATTGAAATAACATTAAGTAGCTATAGTAACAGGAATGTTTGTATAAAACGACTATTCCATGAACCGTAGCAATGAACTTGATACCGATGTTGTGATTAGTTGGAAGTCACGTGACCAAGTATAATAATTCACTTTAAAGCTGGAATATTATTGATAGCGTACATATCTGTAGCAAATACTCGATTTACTTATTTAAGCTCGACGTGCTTGCACGAGAGTTCGTATCGGAGGGTTCATTCGTACCAGAGTATTCACGAAAAGTTCATCTTAATGTTTTATATTCTTACAAATAAAATTAATAAACAACATGGCCGTCACGGGACGCGAGCAAATGTATAATATCGAAATTGAAGATTATTAAAAGATTTTTTTTTAAGGCATAGGTTGGCGGACGTGCATATGGGCCACCTGACGATAACTGTTCACCACCGCCCATAGACAATGGTGCTATAAGAAATATTAACCATTCCTTACATCGCCAATACGCCACCAACCTTGGGAACTAAGATGTTATGTCCCTTGTGCCTGTAGTTACACTGACACAATACTGAGTACTGTTGTTTAGCGGTAGATTATCTGATAAGTGGGTGGTACCTACCCAGACAGGCTTGCACAAAGCCCTACTACTAAGTAAAAACCTATACTACTACCTACCACTAAACATAATTGTAGATAGCCAATAAATAAATATGAAATAACCAAAATCATAGAGTTTCGCTAGAAAAATCCTCCTTATTATTGTGATAATATTTTGTAACCAAGTATATAGTTGTTGCATCTCATACAACCTTTGTTTATTCAAAAGTTGTATTTAGTTAGTACTGGTGTGCATTAAATACTTAATAAATAAATAGTATAAGTGCCATGGTATCAAGTTTTTTTCGCAGCCGTTTCGTATTTTATTATCTATTAGTTAAAGTAAAATATTCTGCTGAATTTGTTTATATTCCAACTAACCCTATCCCAATGTCATATTTCGTTATGATCGTTTCAGTGGTTTAAATGTGATGTAACAATAACTTTTTATTATTTCCACATTGGGAATATTTCCCTATATTTGATATCTATTCATGACGATGTATATTCAATACCTTTACTTTTTTACGTTTGTAGATCAATCTCTTGAACTTAGATTACTTAAGGTTTAAGTAGATTGGCAAATAACATTAAGAAAAAATTGTGGCCATTTCTTGGCCTCTAAATTGGCCAAATGGCCACTATTTTATTCGTTGGCTCGTTTATTTCATTTTTTTAGCGCCACACTCTATCTATGTGTTTTCTTTTATATTTAGCAAATTTTTTGATATATCGTTTTTATTTTATACGACGAAACATACATTTTCATACAGAAACTGTTAATTTTAAAATGACCGACTTCTTTATCGAGATAAAAATAGATACATAATTAACTAAATATAACATAATAAAATAATCCGCCCTTACGAACATGTTATCTACTTTACTGCTCCTAGGGAGACTCTTGTTGCTGAGTACAAATAGCGAGGACTCTCCTACGGGACGGCCGCCATTTTTAAACAACCCTCTTAAGTAAAATAACCCAAGCCCAAATTCATAAAATATGATATAGTTAGACCTTTATTATAATAAACTATACATAATATGAACATACGTTAAAAATGTAAAGTGTAATAGTCGAAATAATTTTCTAACTTCGGGATATATAGATTTTTACGCTTTGTTTTTTTGTCATACAAGCACGCCGTACTGTCGGTGACATTTGCCTTCAATTCACTCAAACTATCAACTCACATTGACTGTGCAAATTATTAACAAACCAAAATTAACTTTTACTAATATTTATTGTTTCTTTATTCAAATTGGCTACAAAAGCACCTTTAATATAAAGATACCACAAGATATTTCCTACCTATATATGTTTACAAGAAAGTGATTGTATATATGATTATGTCGTAATTATATTGCATGATAAATACTATGATTCTGACAATAATGTCCGTCCCAAACGGTAATTATTAAAAAGTTCATTAAATTTTTAAACACACAACAAATAGTTGATTTGTAATATAAGAGATATTGACGCCGCGAATAGTGGTCGGTGCAAACGTTTCAACATATAAAGGTACAAAGTACATTTCTGCCCAACTTTGCGACAGGGCTGCTTTAAATGTAGTTTTAGAAGTGGCAAAGTTCACCGCACGTTCTACGAGCTCGGTGAAGTAATGGGCTTACAAGTTAGAGTAACTTGAGAAATATCACTCGCAGTAAAATTGTATTGTATATTACTTACAAGGGTCACTGCGACTGGCCTTTGTTCATGGACTTTGATTGTGAAAAAAAAACAACGGTCAATGATACTGGCGAGATGTTCCCATAAAATACCGACTGCATAATTAATTTGGGAAATACCTACTTCCAAAATAAATGTGTTGATAATTAAATACAAAATAAACATTTTTTATCATGAATTATGGTTCTTTCCTTGCTTGTCACGCTAAAGGCGTGACAAGGTTATGTCAGCAAGTATCATCTGATACTCTTAATGACGGCAATGATAAATGACCACATGGAAAAACACGATGGAAATTTATTTTTAATTCATATCAATGGCGAATTTTATTAAAACCTAACCAACCCTATCTCTATTTTACATATACATAAACAAATGGATAAATTAACACACCATATTTTCAATCTGTTTTACTTATTATCTATAATTTATTTCCTAATGAATCATCTTAAATAATTACATATTTGACGTACAAATGGCTCCGTCCGTTTGTAATTCTCAATCATGTTATATTTAATGCATTATTTTTAAATTTTTTTATAAGTATTACATAGTTTGAGGTTTTGTTGACAAAGAGTTACTTTTCAATTTCTTACCGATTCTTCTCGGTAGACGCTACATTCTGAAACACGTCTTATAAAAAAAATTACAAAGTGATCTAAGGAAATATAAAAACAATTTATTTTAAGTAAATCATAATAATGATTAAAGTGGTGATCATGATGGTGATTCTGATAATTACAGTGATGATGAAAATAATGATAATGATTACGATGGCTATGATGATGGTGATGATAGTACTGATTTTAATGATAAGGACAATAATAATGATAATGACGATAGTGACAATGACGCAACCGAAAGCGAGCCATCAGTTTCGAGCTCGGATTTTAAACATTGCCCAACCAGACCCTTTTTTATGCAATATAACAATATTAATACGTAAAGAGTTTATATGCGTAATATTACTATTTGTTAGACTATACGATCAACTAAGTACTATATATTAATCGATCAATAATGTACCAATAAGACAAACAAGACAACAGTCGTATATCTCAAGAGTTAAACTTAATACGAAGAACAAACTAGAAGCACTAAACAATAACACTAAACCAAATAATCCAGTTTTACGACCCGATGTACAAATGTACTAAATTACGCTGCGAGTGTATGAATGTTTCTTCTTGTTGTAATTTGAAATAAGTTATGCAAAGCTACTAATATATGTTTGAATTGCCGGTGCCGTTGAATTACAAGCGATAATTAGGTTGACCTGAATTGTTTTAATTCATTCCGATAGAGGCAAATAAACTAATTCGATGAAATTTTCAACGACATAATTTACGTTGTACTAAAATTTGATCAATTTTATTCTATATAGGTATATTATAGAAACACGTTCAGGCAAATGAGCCAATTACATGTTACCGATCGGTAAGAGGACATTTCTTATAAGTATAATACTTTGTTCCAATTCTCCTCGATCTAAGGCAATCATAACTTTTGAACTACGTTAGAACTTGAAAAATTGTTAATAAATTGTATCAATTTCTATATTTCTTTTGTTTTCGGCATTTTTGACATTTGCAAGTGCATCAAGTACTGAACAAATGAATATTCTATCATACTTACTAAGTAGGATATCGGTATTGACGGCCTCGATAGTCTAGACAAAAGACTAGAGACCTCGAGATTCTGTGTTCTAATCATGAGGTTTTTATAAAAAGTTGTTCGGTTTTTCTGCCGAAAATTCTCCGTAACAGCCCGAAGTCAAGAAGCTGAATTTGCAGCGGTTGTGTCGGATTTGCCGACTCATCGGATTATGAGCAGAGGGAATAACATGCAACACAGGACATATCATAGAGCACTCCTGTGTACTATAGCATGTTCTGAGTTGTTGGTCGGTGTCCATTGACCTTGACCACCGTGAATGATATCGGTGAGGACGACACCAACCATCAAAGTTTTCGAAATACTGTTCGACTTCCACGTGACCTACTACTCGCCGTATTCGCAGGACGTTTTAAATATACTGCCAACTATAGAAACTAAGACGTGACGTAGCTCGTGTTATCACCAATTTTACTCTTATCACCCTTTAACTTAATTCTATTTAAGATTTTCTTTAACGAGCCATAAAAGTATTGTCTTTTTTAGTAATCAATGAAACGATTTAACATCTGTAGATATTAGTTGATAGCATATTGCAGATACAGTGATACTCGAGAGACACGGGTCGAGCTGGTTTACGAGGCCGTTGTCGAAGGGTTGAAAGTCGATTAAAGGTCTCTACAGACCGGTCTCGTTAGACCGCATCGTTATTTTTATTGGTTAGCAAATAAAACACGTTTTATGAATGTTGCGCCACGTCGCTCCAATTTTATACACTATTATTAACGCCTTGAAAAACACGTTTCATATATTTTAACAATCTTATCTATAGTGTTTTTTTTTTAATTTTCATGCAACGACCATTGTGCCGTTGCATCCAAACTAAAGTAAAAGGCGATTAATGTTCCACTTCTCGGCAAACCTCTTCTATAGAGGAGACGGTAGCGAACATGTTCCACCACGTCACACCAATACGGGCTGGTGGATCCACATGTTGCAGATTTGTATTCCACACGTGCAACTTTCCGCCCCCTTTGAATAACAACATTTTAATTTAAACAATTAATAAAATTATTATTGCTTTAACCTACGACAATTTCCTATCATAGATTCCAGACTCTCAGCGCGAGATCGGCTCAAAGATAGTCAAGGTTCAATTTGAAGAGCCCGAGAGAGGGTCAACGAGCTGATTGATTTGAAAGTAACCATTGAGTGATCTCGCTGCACGAATACTCGATAGGTTTTCATGGTAATGAGAATATTCATATATAATATTTTTTTTATTTTATTTATGGTATAAAATTTAATTGCAGGTTGGGTTTATTCAAAAGTAACTTACTAAAAGATTTAACGTCAGACGATAAATATTCAACATAGAATAACTAGGATTTAGGGTAGATTTACTTGATGGTAGTGCTTTGTGCAAGCTTGTCTGTGGTACCCAGAATAAATACTTATATTTTGGAAAATGGGTCAGAATTGGATCCAGGTCCTAGAATGAGCCCATGCATCTTTAATAAAAATGAAAAATAAGTAGGTTACTGCTACTGTAATACCCCTTGTTACAGCCGCGACTCTTTGACAGTTAAAGAAGATACAAAAACTATTGGCCTTTCAGTTGCGGTGTTATCAAATGATTATATGAAAAAGTTAGGTCCATAATCAAAAACCCACAAAGTCCTGCGTTACTTTAGTAAAAATAAAGACCTAATTCTGGGTCATAGTCTCGATATTGCCGGCCCAGATACGTTAACAGAAGAAAATGGTGACTTAGAAATCTCCGAGAATTAAATTAATAGGGATGGCCGACGTTGGTAGAGATATTACAAAATATTTGGATGAACTCTCGAAATATATGCGGTGAGGTGTTAACGTGTGATTAGTGCATTACTCTTCATTTAATTAGCTGCACACATTTAACGCTGCCCGTGTCTTTAGCTGCACACATTTAACGCTGCCCGTGTCTTTAGCAGCACACATTTAACGCTGCCCGTGTCTTTAGCTGCACACATTTAACGCTGCCCGTGTCTTTAGCTGCACACATTTAACGCTGCCCGTGTCTTTAGCTGTACACATTTAAGCCAAATTACTCGAAGGTCCTATTTCGAATCCACCTTCGGCTCACACATATAACATCGTAACGTAAATTTATTAAAATCACCAAATAATGCACTTTATTTAATAAATAAGATTTGATATATTTAAAAAAGAAATTGCTTATTTATTATAATAAAAAAAAGGATGAAGAAAATATAATACATGAAAACTCAACGATTTCCACAACAATATCGAGCAAAGCGTTGTATTATCAGGCCGAGATAAGAAAATTCTATCGCTTAAAGCGAAAAGGAAGACAATACGAACCCTTTTACAAAGGTCGGCGTCGCCTCGGGCACTATTCACACAGATTTGTCGGCGAATATAAGCAAATAAACAGAATTATTTGAACTTTTATGTACGTTCATCCTAAACACGAGATACAGCGCTTAGTGCTATCGACGTAAGGGTCAAATTCTACTAAATCGTCATGCAATAGTTAGGTTGTTTGCTAGAAGCTACTGGAAAACGCTGGTGGAATTTTCACTATAGATACTGCGTTTTATATAAAAGTATAAAGTATATAAATGGGTAACATTAAAACGTATATATTTTTCAGATAATCATGTACAATGAAGTATGTTATTATATATAAATTAAATAAGGTCATAATATAAAAGATAATAATTTTGTTATTACGGTTTGACTAAAACAAAGTTATGTGTTTATGTCATATTACAGAATTAAATTGAATGTTCAGCAACCAGTGCTTCAGAATGTAGATTCTGGAGAGATAAATCGGCATGAAACTCAGTTGATCCTATTTTTCTCCAAAAAACATTAATCAGACTAATTAAAAACAGAGCGCATTCGAATTTTTAAGCACTAGGCCTAGAACAATTTCGCCCTCCTGCAAGTGGCCAGAGATGTATCAAAAATAAAACGTGTTGGTATTGTGTTGTGCAAGCAAAATCAACATCCCGCAGGGAGAAATATCTATTGAATAGAGAACATTTTATTTTTGTGAGTTAAATTTAATTAATAAGCTTTGTTTATCATAGTAAAGTCTTATTTTCGGCGATTCTTGTTGACTTTGAACAATAAATAAAGTTCTTATACTGTAGTCTTGTAATCCCCTTTTTGAGATCAAAAGAAATTTATATATAAACCTGGATACAATTTATCGCACAAGCTCAAATTGTTATTTTATAATATATATTGAATAATAATATATAATACAAATGAGATCTTTTAAGTACATCAAATTTGTCAAGATGTATGTTTTTTTATTTGATATACTATATTTGGGGTTTAACTGCAAACATGCATTTATTTACATTATAATCAGCTCGTGACAACAACCAGCGCACCTCTATCAAAGCGTCGGGCTGTATAATACAAAATAAAACATAAAATACTTTTTTTTATAATTGGTAATTAATTATTAAGTATTTTCTATATGAAAAAATATATTTTTATTAAATTGAAAATAAGCTTCTATTATATAAAAGAATAGAACAAAGAAATTTCATTTTGATTTTCAAGATTCTAGCTCTCAAACCGGAAATAGAACTAAACTGAACCCTCAAGGAGTGGCTTTAGGGTTTAAAGAGAACAGTGAGAGCCCTAGACGCTAGAGCGTTATATAAGAGCCGTTTGAGGCTGTGCATTTCAACCCTCAGTATGTATTTGGGATATCATGTCGCCTTGTGTGGTATTTATCAGTAGCATAGAGCGATGTTTTTATTCCAGAACGTATATATAGATACGAAGAGTTTACGAGAGTTTAGTTTTTGTACGTTCTAGCGCGCTGTTATTATGAATTGTAAAAACAATATTCAGTATTATTTAATTCGAAAATGGGTTTATGTCAGGTCGAGGGACAATGGACGCTATTTTTGCACTCCGCCAATTGTGCGAGAAGTACAGACGTGCTCACAAGAACCTGCACATGGTATTCATTGATCTCGAGAAAGCCTATGATAGGGTGCCTCGTGAAGTGTTATGGTGGGCATTGAAAGAGAAAGGTTTGCCTGGGAAGTATGTGGAGTTAGTCCGTGCTATGTACAGGGGATCCTGTACCTACGTCCGATCGTCTGCCGGCAACACTGACCAGTTCAGTGTGGCTGTAGGGTTTCACCAAGGGTCGGCTCTAAGTCCTTACCTCTTCCTGCTGATTATGGACGCTCTAACGGCGAACATACAGGAGGAGGCACCCTGGTGCATGCTTTTTGCCGACGACATTGTACTGGTTGGTGAAGATGGACCTGAGATCCAGAATAGATTGGAAGATTGGCAACAGAAACTGGAGAATGTTGGCTTGAAAATCAGTAGAACGAAGACTGAATACATGTTCTGCGATTTCGGCGGTCTCTCCGGTCCTGAAGCCATAGCGCTTGATGGCGTAGCCCTTCCAGTCTGCTCCGACTTCCGGTATCTCGGTTCACTCATTCAAGGCGATGGCGAAATAGATCGAACGGTAAAGCACAGGATTAACACAGGGTGGATGAAATGGCGGCAGGTTACGGGAACAATTTGTGACCCCCGTATTCCCCTTAGACTTAAGGGGAAGATCTATAAGACCATGATCAGACCTGCTATTCTATATGGATCAGAGTATTGGGCTATAAAAGGGATGACTGAGAGACAATTGCATGTGGCGGAGATGAGAATGCTGAGAGCAATGTGTGGTGTTACGCGAATGGATAGAGTAAGGAATGAGTACATAAGAGGAAGTTTGAAAGTGGCACCGGTAACCGAGAAGCTATCTGGAAACCGGCTGTCTTGGTATGGGCATGTTATGCGGAGGAATGAGGACCATGTTGTGAGAAAGGTTTTGAGTATGGATGTGGATGGATATAGAGGTAGGGGACGACCCAAGAAACGATGGATGGATTGTGTGAAAGACGATATGGTTAGAAAGAATGTTACTTGTGAGATGACGTCTGACAGAGAAGTATGGAAGAAGAAGACATGCTGCGCCGACCCCAAGTAAAATTGGGATAAGGGCAGGAGGATGATGATTTAATTCGAAAATGAAGGATGACTGAGCCAGCGTATCTACAGGCACAATTGATATATAAGCTCGCAAGGTTGGTGACACATTAGCGATGTTAACAGGTGCCACAGCTTATAGGCAATGGTGACCATTATATATTAAGACAAAGAGGTATACAGCCAATTTAACAAACAGCCTGCCTATTTGAAATAATTTAACAAAATAGTAATATAAACTACCGGTAATATCAAAAAATACATTTACATTAGGTAACCCGATTATTAATTAAAAAAATACACCCCGTCTATAGGATACAAGTAGTGGTATTTAAAATGTTACGAGTATTTCCAATGTGTCTGTAATTATACTGGCTAAATCATTATTCCAACAACACATTAGGAATAATACAAGATATCGGTACCAGATATACCAGTGGAATAAAAGATGACAGATACCAGGTACCAGATATACCAGTGGAATAAAAGATGACAGGAGAGTCCCATCATAGAAAATTACGAAACCCTCGGCAAATAGCTTCATTACGCGTTATATGATAATGAAGAAATAAAAATGAAGACCTCAACAAAAATGTATCAATAAAAAAAAATATTGAGTATATTTTTAAGATATGATATTGTCCTACTTCAGGTTGATAAAAATATCTACCTCTAAAAATCATTCATTTAGTACCAACACTTCATTTCGCTTATAGCACTGTAATAGTGCTACAAGTGCTACGACGTCGGTCACAAAGGCTACGGCGCTACGAAATCCCTAACAGGCGTCTTAATGGGCGGAGAAAGGGGAATATTTTATAAGAAGGCTTACACTCACGTGTGTGAATAAAGTCGGGGTTTAATATTTCATTAAATATTAAATGGCGGCGACGCGTATATCATGTGTTGATCCACTTGTCATTTACGGACGACTCCAGTACACGTATCAGTTTCTCTAGCAAATTAAACCATCAACATATATGTATACCTATATGGTATGAATATATTTTACCGGGTATTTAAAGACGGTTTCTTTGTATAGTTTGTAAATTGTCCAGTGCACAGAGCATTCAATTTGCTATAAAACGTATAAAAGATAGGTTATGATTGGTGCATGATTGGTTTATAATTGAACTCAATTTGACCCATTTAAAAAAACATTTTTAATAATATTTTAAACAAAATTTAAGTGACCTACTGAGGCGATTCACCTAATCCCAAACATCATCGGCAAGACGGGCAAGGCTAGTGGCTAGATTTATTACAAAATAACTGTCTTTACAATTTTACGGTACCATTTATTCAAAGTATTTTACAACGTCTGCCGGGCTTAGCTGACCTTTACTGTGCTTTAACGAGCCGGCCAATGGAAGTACGTTTCCTCTATCTGACGTCATAAATGTCATCAGATACCTTACGTCAAATCAGACTAAGTCTTAAGATTAAACTTTATTAGTAATCAATTATAACAGTTATTTATAAATTAAGTTCGCAATATATTCAATCGACCGAACGCAGCCATTACGCTAATGTAAATAAATGAAGCTTATCTCCGGGACAGGAGAAACCTTTTTGCTTTGGGAAAATATCACCAAACATAAACATTTGGTGAAAATAATACTGTCAAAGCGTCGTTTACAGAATATAATGCTTATTTCAACAGAACACACGGATTGAAATAAATATGTACATTAGATATGAGATATCAGCGCGACGCCTAAATATTTACATGATTTTTTTTTTATTTGAACAGACTTTACACACAAAAGGGTAACAAAGGCATGTCTGTGAATTAATATATTTTTCTGATGATATCAACTATATTTACAAGTCATACACATCATTCAAAATTTTAATTTGTTTTTTTTTATGTCACGCAACAACTTACCACAAATCTAATAAATTATACTTTTTTAATATCTTATTTTACCTAGTATATATGTACTTATAAACATATATACTGTATATTTTTCCATAGCGTTTAAGTATTGGATAATGCATTAGGAATATGACTTGTTTGTCTACACAATTGTACCCTATAAAATGCTCCGTGCAGTTGACTATTTTGTAAATGTACGGCAGCCGTAGTCAGCCATAATAGTCGCTTGATGTTGTTTAAATATCATTTTAATCTTTAAAAGAGATGAGAAAGACCCGGCTATGAGTAAAATGTCCGAATACTATCCCGACCTGTTGATTAATTCAAAATCCCAGAAAGACCAATAACACCAAGGAAGACTACTCAACCAGCACAAAAGCCGAGTCATTAATTTGCAAAACTAAAATTTAGATAGCGACGCTGCTCGGCAATATGCACAAAAAACATTCGAGTTCATGCAAAATGTGCGACATTAGAATGACATAAATATAATTAAAAATATGAGTTTTCAAACATATGATCTGTCGACGTACAATAAAAATATTTTATTTTATTTATATGAGGTAAATGACAATATCTTTAAGTAAAGAAATCATAAACATACAAATTACAAGAGTTTAGATACACGTGCGGACTCAGGGCGGATCTCTAGTTAATTATAAAAATAAAGTGTGCGTCATACGTAATAAAGTTTGCGGTGTGTCATATTCATATATGCATGTTACATATTCAAGTGTGTGCGATGTGAGCGGCGCTTTATAACGACCGACGAAGTAAATTGGTGAACATCACGAATGCAATAACGTGCTTTTATATCCCTATATAAAGTACTTACTCGGAGCTATTTTACTTGCATGCAATTCATACTCAATGGCGATTAAATAGTCACGTATGCATGTCTGATCACGGAGTTGAAACTTGAAACATTGAGACGTAATACAGGATAAATTCACTTCACGCTTATTACGTTACTCAGAACTCGTTGAGTCGAGATGGATCAGTTTATGACAAGTGGACATGAACTAGATATTGTGAATTTAAATGTGAGTGTAAGAATCTCAGATATTTCATGTGAGCCATTTGTTAACTTGGTAGAATGTGAAAAAAATATGAGGAATCCTGAAGGTACAACCCACATTAGAAGAAGCTTCAAACCTTCTCCTTATGGGGAAAGGGGGCTTATACCCAGGCGTGGTACATCTATGTTCTACCACTACTAGTAGCTAGTTTATAAAGTTTTAATTTTTTGAGTTCAAATTAAGGTAATAATTCGGTAGATTATTTTATAAAAAAAATAACCCGTTTATCCAATGTAACCAGTTTAACTTGAGCCTCGGAAGAACGAAAAAACGATAGTATGCCAAGCTATCAGTACTTCACTTAGTAGTACTAGCAAGATTCCATTATGAATGGCCACCGAAAATGGAACTACAACAGTTCTTCATTTATAAATAGATTCATTAGATAGAACTTCATTAAAAAGGTTTATTAATTTCTACGTAAATTACATATTTGATTATTATGTTGATAACGATGTCCCCTGTGATTAATATTTCAAATAATAATTCATTTTCGCTTTTGACTCTGTCAATTTTATTTGTACAATATAAAGTCAAATTTAATTTATAGTCAACGCGGGACAAAAACTGTAATAGTGTAAGATCAGATATGATCATGGTTACGGCTCCAATTGGTCAGAACAGTAGCGGTAACAAATTAAAAAGAAATAAACTTGGTAACAGGGCCTACGCCCGCTATTAGAGCTGACTTCTACCGAACAGTAATAATTTGTATTGCGGTGTGCTGTTTAAAGGATAAGTGAGACAGTGTAATTACAGATACAAACGACTTAACATCTTAGTACCGGTGGTTTACGGCGCATTGTCGGTGTTCGGAACGAGGCGACGTTGTGACTCCATACCACGCCCGGGCGACGTTGCTATATAATCAACAAAACAGTTCTTTGCTGTTGTGTCAAATAATAACCTATAATTGTTTCGCGGACGTATATAAACTAAATTTAGGCGATACATATATTCATTGTAACTCATACATACATACAGTAGTTGTAGGTAAAAATCATATCAATCTCCACCGCATTGATCTTGAACTCACTGTTAATATCTCGAACTATGTGCTCAAAGACACATCTTATAAAATACCTATCTCGACAGAAAATCGTTAATGAAGTTATTAAAAAAAATACATAATATTCTATAATAATAACTTAAATAAATCGTTTAACATTGCGATACATAATAGAATAATAAAGCAATACATTTTTTAGGTAATTCTTAAATAGGAACTTGCTAAAACCAGCAATACAAATGGCGGCCGATCTCTTATCAACTCTTCTGTGCAAAAGAGGATCTGCATGCAATTGTCTTTAAAATAAAAAAATAAAAACAAATACAAGTATGAAATTGAATATTTATTCGAAATAAATATTATAATTAATTTATTACTCACTTGCATAGCCGGATTGAACCACGCCAAAACGCACGAATTAATCTCGTTACGAGGACATATTTAATAAGCTAATGTAATTTATTCATGAAACATTTAATATTAATTTAATCAGAAACAAAGGAAATTTGTAATGTGTGTGCTGACCATACGTGAATACTTTTTGCCGTTTATAAATATTTCCTTTATTGGCAAGTTGAAACAGATGTACAGCACACACCAGTGCCATTAGATTATAAACTAATGCGATTTTACATAACGTACTATTATCGATTTTCCTAATCCCATTCAGCTCGCGTCGTAACACGGGTCTCGCCGCGTGACTCCGGCTGCAACCGGTACTTACCCGTACCACACCCACCACTGGACACCGTAATATAGACCTTATGTTGTCAGTGAAAAGTCCTATTTTGATGTTGTGCTAATACATCATACGCATCGATTTTCTGTTAGCTGGTTTTAAAGACTCACCTTCGAACCGCATAAAGTTTCGAACACACCTGCGCGGGTGAAGCGAAAGCGACCGAGACGCGGAGTTATTTCTAAAGCTACGATCATACATACGATCAAGTGATTACGAAGTTGTGTCCGTTGATTTATGCACAATTCTCGGTTACCACTTCGGTTCATCGCTTGTGTATTCAGTCCAAGTCCACTAATTAGTAATACATAATTAATAAATTAAAATACAATAATAAAATGAAAACGCGAAATAAATTAATTTAAAACGTGATTACTTAACTGACTATCATACATATTAGCTGCCTGTTGTGCACAATGTGGCGTGCCTGGTGACCATAGGGTGACGTCATTATTAACGAAATAACCCAGTAAATAGATAACGTAGTCCTTAAGCAAAGTTCACGAGTTCAATCCAAAAAAGCGCTACAAATTTTTCCTGTGGTTAATTTGATTATACAGTTCATGTCACATTTATCGGTGAAAGCCTAATTCCTGAATAAACCAGCAAATATTACGTAGGATTACATTTTATCATACGAGTACCCATTGAAACGAGGTGTTGAAATAAAACTCCAAAACTTCCCCTTACAAGAATAGAAGGCCCATTCTCAGTCGCAAAAATATAGTGGGATGTTACTTCGCTTTATGGCCACAAAAGTAGCAACTTTAAAAAAAATATCGTTTCGAAGTTAGTGACAGCCTCTTTGGTAGAGTTAAAAGGGTCTTCTTTATTACAGTAACTTATCAGTAACTCACAGGATAGTCTTTTCCTCATTTCTGAAGAAAACAGAACAGATCAATGATGTGGCTTTGGAGTTGTCGACATAAGTTAAAAGGCTATTTATTATGTCACGCTGTTGAGTCATTAATTATAAGTTACTTGATTTATTTCAATTGTTTTAATTTTTGTTATTATGTTATTAATATTGGGTGTCCAAATGCTTATAATAATAATTAGAAGACATTATTACGATGAAGCTCTTATCGTCGTATAAAACTAGGGCCGCCTGTTGTAATTGTATACCGTCAGCATTCTAATGTCGGTCTTCTGTTTATCTTATCAAATACGACGCGAGATATCTTATCTGTGACTACAGATTGTACCAGACATTGTACAGATGCTTGATTGATTAAATTGTTAGCAAATTGGACATAACACGGATTACACTACTGTATCATTATATTTTTTCAACTTAATCACACAATAATATCTTATAAATGTAACTTCACGGCAAAGAACAACTCTAATTTAAGCATATACGACCTTTCATTAAGATCTCTGAATTTTGTCCATTACAGTGCGTACGTGTATGACAACTTCCTCGTTATGACTTGCTTGTAAGAGGTTCCGAACACGATCCCAGGTAGAGCCCATGAAGGAGTAGTTAATAGCAACCCGAAATTCGGAGTGCTATCCCATGGGACTATTATAGTGACCACCTATATTTGCACACACACACACTTGTGTCCAGTAACATGTAGTCACAAATGGCTAGTCTCCGTTTGAAACTGCCTACGTGTCTTAAACCTGTCAGGAAGATATAATCATAGAAACTAAAAGAGTACCCGTCGCAGCTCGTATTATATTTTCACTGCATTACAGCAAATTTAATTACTTCATCTGCATTACTCTCAAACTGTTTTTAGGTAAACGTTTCTATAAACACCTTCTATAAAAAACTGTATTCATAAAATATAAAATTATATTCATAATTGCTTTCAAACAAAACAATAGACTCTTGAACTTCGATATAAAAGAAAATATATTTAATGGAGGTCAAGAGCTGCGCCGCTGCGGCTGAGTTTTAAACTTATTATAATAACATTTTCTGAAGGCATTATGAGAGATGTAAGTAGTCTACATGCAGCGGCAACTTGGCGAAATGAAAGTTCAGTAACTAACTCACACAGAGACACGTCGAGATCAATTTACGTGTACTGTGTGTAGCGGTGACTCACACAGACGAATTTATTTATACAGTGTAACGCTGTACCACGCGATAGTGAGCCCAGATAATGCAGCGAACGGAATATATTCGCTATTGTTGAAGATATCGACTTAAGACAAGAAAATTATCACTGGGAACTGTTTGTAGTACTTCTTTTTTTCTTTCGTGTTTAAATTTCGAATGTAATTTGTCTATTCATTGAGCTGTGTTGCGTAATAGGGCTGGGGTGCCGAGCTATTTAGTCGGTCGTCCCAAGGACTCGGCCTGGCTGTTCAATAGCTGTCACCTTAACAATACCAACGCAGAGCGTCCGATAACTGAGGGTATTTGTCCTGAAAATTCGACAAGAATTACTGTTACATCATAAATATTAAAATAATTTAAATAATAAAAAATAGGATAATAAGTGATAATGAGTTCCGGTGGATAAACTTAAACACCACCATAAGGACAGTCGCGGTGTTAACGAATTCGATGAATCAAAAAAACTGTCTGTTAGTACGACACTCATAGGCTGATGCATAGATCTGTTACTCGGCCGGCACTTCTATTTATCACTATAACACAACTAACGAGTCTCACGCTACATTAACTAAACATTTGCTTAGTAATAATAACTCACTTTTATTTCCACTGCGTCGTCAACAAATCGGACAATATACCGTCAGATGGCGTGAGTTGTTCGCGTGTTGAACTCCCCATTGAAAAAATAATAAGCATAATGAAATCGTAGATGTGTGCGTCTTTTATAATTTAAAAGTTATACACGATGTTTGTGTATAACTTTAATAAGTTTAAAATCTTTCTTTCTGTTGTATTAAGTTTCCACTCCATTTAATTTAATGCAGTCATGTGTAAGACGCTCTATATCTTTTTCAATATTTAAAATTTTTAGACCTCCTACTATATTTTAATGGAATTTGTCATGGAGCAAACATTAACTCCACGGAAGGACATAGACCACTTTTTATTGCATCTGCCGAGCACCAGCCGAACATTAAACCTTGAACCTTGAAAGCCAGCGAAGCCCATAAAAATATGTTTAATTTTATCGATGAACCAAATATTACATCTAAAAAGATCAAAATATATGCAGTACTAGTTTAAATGGGCTTACCTTACCACCGTGACCATTACTACCAGGTAATATGGTCATATTCATGTTCAATTCACCATAGTAACTCCAAATGAGTTATTCGCCTTTAATAAATTTATAATATATAATAGGACTTCTTCGAGGACTAGGAGTTATTCACGAGGCAGTGAGACATTCTTTTAGTGTATAATTCAATAAGATTTTGCGTATGTTAATTGAAGTACAGATTTTTAAAAAAGGCGAGAAAATAATGGAGATATACAAATGGAGTTATACGTATTACACTATAAACATTTTACGTTGATCCATATTCAACACGTGGAAAGCCGGAATGGATAACAAGATTACAACATATTACAATGTATATACATAATTATACATAGTTAAAATAATAAGTTTATTTTAAAAATATACATCGATAACGGTCGATGTAACGTTCAAACCTACCAAGTGTTCTGATAAAACTAAAATTCAACGGTGTTCGCCATCTCCCTACAATTTGTAAAGGTATTATCTTTATAACGTATAAATTATTTCTTTTTTTAATGAAAAGGTTTATTAAAATAAAAGCGTATGTAGGTCGGTTAAAGGATGGGTGTGGTCTGTGAATTATTATGTATATGTTAAAGTTCGTATCATACTATAAAAATGAATCTTATGTTAAAAATAATTGATAAGGCTTGTTATACACAATAGAAGAATATGTCGATAAATGTAAACCTGATATTTGGTAACTTCCATACACAACATTAAACACACATACTTATTATTTAACACACATACTTGACTATGTATTTCACTGGAGAAAAAGAGTAACTACCGTGTTTTACTGAGTTAAATTGGGTAAGGTTAATAAAAAACAATTAAATGTATGTATCCTAGATATTTCATAGAGTAGAATTCACTAATTACACCACATTTAGTTTAACTTCATTCCTATCATGTTAAGTGACGACCACAAACACAAATTACACGATTTAGATTTGTGAGATATTGACAAAAGCTTTTCTCTCGCAACTAAACTCTCCTGGATAAATAGCAAGCTCTTTGAAGAGTCCAACCACCATCCAAGATTTAGAATACGAGAAGACTGACTACACAGACTAAATGGTACCTTTTTATGTGATAAGTTGGTAAACAAGCAGGAGGCTCACCTGATCCATCAGGTGACTACCACCGCCCATGGACATCTGCAACGCCGGGGGCTTGCAGGTGCGTTGCCGGCCTTTAAGGAATGAGTATGCTCTTTTCTTGAAGGTCCCCAAATCGTAGCGGTTCGGAAAAACCGCCGGTGAAAGCTGGTTCCACAAATTGATTATGCGAGATACCTTTAAGTGGCTCTTACATTTCTATCGTTTTAAAACGTAATCAATTTATCTAATGAATTTATAGTAAATATATAAAGTATGCCCAGCCAATTATATACAGGCTAGTAACATATACATAAAAAACGATCATATTACGCCTTAACAATAATCCTTGTTTAATTCGAACCTAGTACCCACTTAATGCGATCACAGTCTTACTTAATCTTCATTATAACCTTTGAACGCCTTCAAAATGGCTTCGTTATGGACCAAGAAAGATTTAGAAGATTTTTTTTAAAAGTCTACGTCGATATAATGGAGCTCTTATTAACTTTCTTCCATTTCATTCAGACCGAAAATTCGGATAAATATGTAAACATTGAGGATCAATCTATTTGTATATTTCTCCTTTTATATAAATATTTTATGTAAACCCTTTTTCTAGCCGTGTGAAGTCGGGGCGGATAGCTATAAATATTTAAGTAAACAGTATCTTTCCAGGAAATACATACAGCCTATTTAATCTAGTTCATTGCTTTCTATCTCACTGCCACAATTCTTAGCTAGCTAGGTATGTTTTTAGTGTTTAAATATACGAAGTAATAAATTTTCATGCTCTTCATTTGTTTTTATCATACATCTCATAAACGGCGAAGCCTATAGCATATGCGAATGTATTTATTTTTAAGTTTTATAATCTTGGCACAATATTAAGAGGTTGATAGTTTTTTTTCAGCCCAAAACGTTTGATAATTAGTTAAAAGTGTATTTCTTCAATTTCATGAAAAATACATTAGTAATTATAGTGATTTTCAATTTGATTTTAGATCAGAGTTCATACTTTGGTACTGGTTGATATTAGTTTATAATAATGAGTTGCAATACTAAACATGCAAACGGTTCCGGAACATAAATAAAGCTTAATGACTTAATTACTTTTCACGCTTGACTCCAATAACTCATAAAAATTCATACATTCCTATCATTGATATTAAAGTCAAAATTATCGTAGAATACTTTAATGTTTTATATATTTTTATTATTTGTACAACAATGTAGGGAGATTAGAGACTAAAGAGTTAATGCCGACGACATTTCACCTTTAGCTGACAAAAAGACGGACGGACATGAAACTACAATTTGATGAATACGATGTCTTCATGTGTTTCATAACTCTTCTCCTTCACTATATTCTCTTAATGCACCTAATCCTTTGTTTTGCACCGATACGCAACAAAGAATGTAATATCTTAAAATATACATATTATTCTTCTCACGACTTATATTTAATGTTTCGACTTTGTTTTTATAAAATACATATTTATTGAAGAAATTCATAAACCAACTATTACGTAACTCACTACGAACATAGAATCCTTACTTCTCAGTTCATTCTTTTTCGAGGTTTCTCTTGCCAACAAAAATATGGAGCAATTATTGCAAAAACTCACCCTTCCGTTTGTAATCCTTTCTAAATACGCGTTCCATTGCTGTTTCTGAATTAGCTTATAGAAAAATTCCATTACTTGTCGAGTAATGGTCAGGATGAAAAGTGGAAAAAATTGCAAATAGTAATATAGTGTTGGGGCTGACGGGCGCCGCACGTGGCTGAAGCGACGATCGATAGTACCGTTTACGACAACTGTTGCGCTATAGAGGCTCTCTCTTTCGCTCAAACACAAATATGTATTTGTGAAAGAGATGGGAAAAAGGATTTCAACACGAGCGCATGGCACGAATTCCACGCGCCCGATGTTTTGTCTCTGTTACTGTCATGGGATCGGCCTTACGTTTGAACGGGAGGTTAGATGCGGCACCGCGCTCCTAAACGTCACAAAAGAGGTCGCCGATGAATAACAATGCGGACTGCGGAGTGATGTCCTTATCGACAAGCTACGAGCCTTACAACCTCGCCCTAAGCCTCGCACACACTACGACTCTAATTATCACGAACATAACACTACTATACACTTCAATGTTTCAATTACAACTTACACTAAAACATTGACCTCGCCTACAAAACTTACGAGTATCAGAAAACGTATAAATGTGCTTGAGTTTATTATCTAACGATTATTATTTAATATATAACAATAAATACTTTAAGTGTGTTTAAATGAAAAGAAAAGCAAGATTTTACTAATTCAAAAGTCACATACTATAATTCTTAGGTATAATAATTATTTTAATAAATTCAAGTACATTATTGTATATTATATTTGGTTATAAATTAGATTGTGATTCCGCCAGTTAATATGCGTTAACGAAACAACACAATATATTAAATACAAAGAAGAATTTCATACTTATAAAACTGAAGGTCAGGTTAGCTTGCATCCACGATTAAATGCACAGAGGTAACTTTAAACAATCACCAATGTAATCCGCCGACTTGACATGAACACAATAAACAAAGAACACATCACTCATCATCGATCATTTGGGATTTGTAGATTTTATATAATGGCCACTTTGATGGCCGACCGCCTGCCTTACACTAACCTTCCTTATGAATGCTTTCCTGATGGATGGTGCTCCGATATAAACATATAGATTGTTTACGTAAAGAATGCTACTAGTATTAACATCTTAAAATAAACATTTCCCTTGGTAAGCTCTTACGACAGATAATTATTTATTTCTATTCTGCTCTACCATGGACAGTAGCTTTATATCTCAATACAATGTATAATTTACGAAAGGAAAATTAATTCCTTCGACGGACTCGAATGTCACGGTGATATTCAAGTCCCTTCCCCTGCAGACAATCAAGATAACGGTTCCTATTTGATTACAGAACTCTAAAGAAGATAGCAGTAACAATGACCGTAAAGGGAATAGTAAAAGACCTCGTAAGAGCTAAAAGATCGATAAGGATCAACGCTCGTCTTAAGCCAAGTGCTATCTCATTCTTGCAAAATTTATTTTCAACCTTACATACTGGTGATAGAGTACTTTACACCGTGGCGATAATGTTGCTACTATTAATACGAACATTAAGCCATCGTAGATTGAATGAGCTAATGGCGGATCGTGTCGTCATCAATTATGTAATAAGGTTTTTATTCGATTAGAAATTGATATCGATTTTCTAAGCACATGTGATTAATCGAGTTCGATGGGTTTATTAGTCGACGTTGTTCAAATTAAGGTTCTTTTATTCTTCGAAATTATTAACTAAGTACATTGATGTTATCATTAATTAATATATTATTAAAATTATTCGTATAATAAGTACTGATTAATTTGGTTTATAAAAAGCAATCCCTATAGTGAAAATATAAAAAAGGTAAGAAGGTTTTTTTTATTTATTTATTACGAAGATTCATAATTATATTAAGCTTAAGTTTATTCGTTTACTTAAAACTTCGTTCACAGCGACAAAAGATTGTGATGACATACGAACGAATTTTGATCAACGAATAGATCTGATGCGCTGTACAGAAAATGCACAGTGTTTTCTGATAATGTTAACACATGAATACAGATATCATTATTGAAAAGTATTTAAAATTCTAAAAAATAAGTTTTAATATGGGCCATAAGAACGAACCTTGAATGAGCTAATTATTTTAACAAAATGATACAGTTTCAAATCCGGACAAACGTAACGTACCAGCTTACTCACTTCGCATAATCCTATTTAGCCAAGACATATAAAAATATGAGTAGCATGAGATATTCATTAATATAAAAGTATTTCTGACGTCTATATTGATTTAAGGAAGTAAAAGAAAGAACAATGCTTCATGCGAGCCAGTTGAGTTAGAAATTATTAAATAGTCCAACCTGTCAATGATCAATCCTCCAACTTATTGCAACACACTTTTCCAATTCATACATACATTACTCTGATCCCAATGTAAGTAGCTAAAGCACTTGTGTTATAGAAATCAGAAGTAACGACGGTACCACATACACCCAGACCCAAGACAACATAGAAAACTAATGAATTTTTTCTACATCGACTCGGCCGGGAATCGAACCCGGGACCTCGGAGTGGCGTACCCATGAAAACCGGTGTACACACTACTCGACCACGGAGGTCAACGTTGTCTTGTAACTTAAACGAGTTGGATTAAATTAAAACACGTATATAGTCGCATCGGAGTAGCGTGATCCAGTAACAACCGAAACATCGTAGATGTTAAATTTGTTTGATGATTATTATAACGTATCGTATGATGATGCGCGTAAAAGAAAATGAGGCTAAGCCCCCGGGCTCAAATAATATTTAGCTAGAAGATAACTACCCAAATACGGGTAGGGGTCGTTTGACGCAGGATTACTACGATTGATTAATGATGATGTCCTACAAACCGATCCCATGAAACAAGCCAGCGCAGCATATCATAGCACAATGTGCGTGGACAAAAACAATGCACTTTTTTCTACTTCTCGAAGTCCATTGACAATTCACATATACCAGAGAGATATAAGCCGTAATACCACAACGTTTATTTAAAAGAATAAAAATTCTCAAGTTCACTTTACATCACGGAAGACTCAAAGTCTTTTGAGGGGGTCTTGAGCCTCTTAGCCCCTTCCCGAATCCACCACTGCACTAGACCCATGAGGAAGTATAATGATTGATTACAAAATGTCTATTTATAGATCTATATTTATGAAGGGGGTATCCCTCCATAAATACTTAAATGAGATGTCGGAGTGCGTCGTTAATTTGAATTAAGGGATATAATATTTACGTCCGACTATTGTATAGCTAAATAAGTACTAAGTTACGGAGGCCACATATCTAAATATAAATACAGACAGGTATACATTGTTATAGTATTCTCCCGCGACTACACCCACGTTTAAGGTGAGGCTTTTTAGTTTTTGGTTATAAAAATATCTATTTCCTTTTCGGCGCTCAATCCTGCTTCATACAAAACCAGCTCAGTAGTTAAGCCGGAGCGTAACAGACAGACAGAGGGAATTACTTTATCATTTATAATTTTAGTAAAGATTAGTATAGACATGACATAATGAAATAAAAAAAATAAGTACTTAGTAAAAAATATATGTGCTTATAGGCTGGGGCAAAAGGTAACCTCTGGGTTAAATAAATATAAATAATGAAATATTGTTTACGCATTCTTAAGTTATGAACTTACTTAACGTATACATATAAACAATATCTTAAATATAAATACTTATGAACATCTATATATAATTAATCGATGCTAATATATCTAGAATATAAATGAGAAACAAAAACAGCGGAGCCAATTCGTATTGCAGTACAAAATCGTGAAACGTGTTTTTATCAGACACAAAAATAGGTTAAGTCCTCGAGTCACACAAACACATGTTCGCTAATTACATTGTTATTCTCCGTGTAAGTAATCTCATCCAACAATTCAGTCTTTCCGCGAACATGACTTTTTTTAATTGAAGTCTGTTCATGAACATTTCATAACGTCATAATAACTTTGACGTTTACAAAAGAAATACAACCGCTTTTGTAAGACAATTTCCTTTGATACATATAACGATATCAGATCAAGCAGAAGGGACCGTTGCTGAGATACAAAGTATACTTTAATAAACCTCCTTTTATCTAATTTTATAAACGAGTACCGTAAATAATAATAAAGTGAGCGAGTTTGCGATACAAGAAATTTTATATACGGCGAAGTTGCTAACAAGAAACATAAATGGGAGGCCAAGTTCCGTATTCTTGGAAATTCCAAAGTTTCGAATATTTGAATTGTTTAAATTTAGTTTAACTTCAAATTTATAGTTAAATGTTATTCCATTTAGGCTGCAATAATTATGCAAGTATATAAATAATTTACTTAATTTTTTTCTTATGCTTCAAAAACTCTTTTTTCGATGAAAAATGATAGGTTTATTTATGGCATCATCATCACCTATATAATATTGTTTGATTACACACAACATGCATTGTTTATTTCTGAATTTTCGGAGAATCCGTGGTTTAAGGGGTTGTCAAAGTGAAATGTACAGGCCATCCCATACATTCCATCATATGCCATAATTCGCCTGGTTCTTCGTACGTAGCTGAGAATTACTACTCAATCAGGAAACTCGGGAATGTATAAAGCATATCTTAGTGCCAGTAATTACACTGACTCACCTTAAACATCAACATAAAGCTTTGTTTTGAAGTAAGCTTTGTCGTACGACCCATAAAGCCTTACTTATTTGTAAGAATGATTGCTACAAAAACAAAATAAATCAATCGAAATAAAAATAAAACTTCTTATTAAATGAAATACCAATTCATTTTAAAATTAAATTTTTAGAGTTACAAAAACCATACTCAAGAATCAAGTTTGTATCTTCAGGGCAACCCTCAGGTACTATGGATCTCATTTTTCATCTTAGTTTTTAAACTGCTACATAAAAATATCTAACTTTTCTCGCTCATTGTTCACTGCCTGAACTTGGCTCATAAACTGCCGCACTGAATCTACATAGCTAATATCTTAGCTCACTCTGACCAACTTCGTCTAATGGATACATCGCTTAAATTATCTTTTGTTGTGCAAGTTGAGTCTCTTAAAAATGTTTTAAATTATAATTATCGTTTATATCCTAAGCACAAATACGAAATAACTTCAAGACGTTGTAAGTGATGTCATAAAACTTTTTACTTAAAGACTCCCACAGACTAAGTAAAGAGTAATTTGCAAAAGAGATTAATTTATGTAATTAAATTTATACATTAAATAATTGTTTTAATAAAACATAAAAAATATATACATAGTTAAATGTCTTAATTATTATTTTTAATTAATCAAATAATGAATAAAGTACTTAAGAGATTTTGCTTACTGGCTTATCTAGTCCATTCCGTTGGAATAATGAAGGGACTTTGATTATCACACGCATTAATTTATTATCGCTATAACTCTAGTACTTATGAATATTAATGACTTGGCTAGCCCCGAAATTGTACTACTTAGGTTAGGTAATAAAGGATATAAGCTCGCTTCTGAACTAGCAACCGCTCATATTAAGACGAATACAACGCTGTTGTTGATGTTGCCGCTGTTCGAGCCGAGATCATAATTACATTCACAACGACTCGCAAAAGTTTAGGCGTAATAGAGTGTATTTTTTCCAAAACGGATAACGTTCTGAGGGCCAACCTCATTATCATGATTTCATGATTTTAATTGTAGGCAGATGGGGCAAATGAGTCACCTGATGTTGAGTGGTCACCAACCTTGGGAGCTAGTTTTATGTTCCTTGCGCCTATACCTAGACGGGTTTCCACAAAGCCCTACCATCAAATACACTTTGGATATAAAAAACAGGCCCTAACTTCTGGGCTGAAGTCTAAATTTAAAATTAAAAATTCAAATAATTTACACATTTCCAGACAAGCGAAATGAGATTGGAAAGGTTCCTCGTGTTCTCAGAAGATTTTGAGATTTTGTGTAGTTGTTGCGTTGTTAAGCAAGACATTTAACGATAACAGCCGCAGAGGATTTAAACAAAAATTAATAATGCAGACATAAATCTATGTTACATGCATAATATTATAAGTATCAAGTTTAGTTATTCGATAAATAGCCCTTGTGAAAATAGGTCAAAATAATAAAAGCGTTTATGACATTTCTGTATGCACACAAGATGAACGTTCGAAATATTCAAAGCGCGGTACGATGCACGCGTGTGTGTTTGTGTACGTCGAATGTCGCCGAGCATAAATTTTCATTAGCTGTATTTCACGTCCGCTGAAGCAGAACTGGTTGTACCGGTTTTTTGACTGCGAGATGTGGAAACTGCATAACGGTCCGCAGCCACACGACATTTATAAAACGAATAAAAGTTTATGTTTTCTTTTTTAGCTTCATTTTTACCAAATGTGTTTTGTGTGATGACATCACGGAGTGGGCTGTGGTGCCCCTTGCGCCTGTAATAATACTAATTTAGTCAACCACCATTGACGAACAGCTCTATTATATAATTATGTATTTTTTTAGTCGTTGGGACATTGTTGTTCTCGATGAACACGTATGTTTTGATGAAATGCTAAATTTATATTGATGTTTATTTGTTTTTATCTATAATTGTTTACAATAAAATCAATAGTTTGTTTAATTTTCATAAATAGTATTATATATGGCATAAATATATACAATATCTTACGCGCAAACGCAAGATTCCACATGAACGAATTTCGGCCTCTATTAAATGCAGAAGCATGATTCTCTTATTTTAATAATCCACTGGGTGAAGAAACCGACATGAAACACAAGAAATCAGATGATCATACGTTACGTTTTGTCCGTGTCATGGGAGACTGAAATAGCTAAGCAATTACTGAACAGAACAGAACTCAAGAACTGTTTGATCAAACACGGGATTTGAACTGAAGGCCTCGGGATCTGAAGCTAGCAACTCAATGGACGAGACAGTTAAATAACAAATATCAAGGATACGAAACGATGATAATCCTTTAGAAGCTTAGAACTATAGCGATAAATAAATCCGACGATAGGATTAGTAGCGCAGCTTTGCCAAACTTCCACCCGAGACCAATTGTTTAAGTTGGAATGAACTTATCGTGTTTTGGCTTTTTCGATACTTGTTAAGCACATGTTAAGAGTTAACAAAGTGGTGTGCCAAGTAACAAGGCGCGTCCAGGCGGCTGGCAGGCGCGCCTATCTCCTGCGCCAAACAGTTTTTCCTAATTGCCAACCCTGTCTCGATGAAGATTTACTTGGCAAGCTTCGACTTATTTTTTTCCACTCCACATATGCCCTTTTTACTTGAATTTGAATATTGCTTAAATTATGTGAGACCAATTATAGTTCGAAAACCCTGAAACAAGAAAAGGAAACCATTATTAATTACAATTACATTAGAACTCGACTTTATACGACTGTATTAAATTATTAAGCTAGTTTGTTTTATTTACTTTTACACAGCCTATACTAAAATTAAAATCTGTTAAAAATTATTTCCTAAAACAAATGCAAGTGGACAGTTCTTAACAGAGCCTACAATAAATCAACAAACAGCTATATTAGATTTCCAAACTGTCGAATTCGAAACTATTTGGAACCCTAACGACACCTTACTTTTTACATGCTTCTATTTAACTTCATCACTTTGTAGGCGAGGGGATAATATTGCAACCTAATTGGAAGCCACTTCCACTCCAACAAAGACGAAACCAAGAAGAGCCCCAATCGTTGTAAAACGTGATTCTTAACTCCAGGCCGAATTTGTGCATAAACATTAATGTTTCATGTTATTAGTTTCTATTTATAATTCATCCCGAGCTCAGCGATGAAGGAAATCACGAGTAAGGTAATATGAAACTTTCTCATGTATTGACAAGCCCGCACTGATGCTGCCTGTTGTAATTTAGGGTCCAAGCCAAGATTGAGGAATGTACCCGAGCGATAGAGCTGAAATTTGCACAAAATGTTGATAACAATACATTTTACTGTACTAAATTTTATTATTTTTGTAAATTGATTGTGGTGACTCTAAATATGCTCACTTATGTATCGAACATAATTACGTGTCACGCATTAATTCTAATCCACTAGAATCTACAAGTTCGTGCAATCATTATGTAATTATAAAATGTAATTTATGAAACGAGACAGTTTTCGAGTTGACGTTTAATATCATAAGTGTATTGAATATAAGTCATTAAGCCAATTACACCTCGGTCCCCCGGCGACGGCGCTGGGGCTTATTACTCGCTAAACTACAGTTTTGTTACATAAAATATCACAAAATAAAACAACATAAATAACGATCACTTAAGTATCGATTTCAGTTATATATTATTGAAATGAAGCGTTGTGTCGGTAAAGTTTCGTTTAAGTTAGACCTTGAAAATTTACTTTCACCGCGCCCTAATTACCACCGATTGTTTGAAAGTTGCGAACATAAAAGGAACAATTATTTTTGTTAATTTATAAATTATATACATATCGTTTAATTACAACAAAATATAATACAAAATACAGAACTGGGTAGATACGAATGGATTTGTTTTTCAACAGATTATATATTTTATTCCAAGTCGACATTAGAATGCGTTTTAATTAATTATTTGTATTGTGTATTGATTATATTCAGATATATATGTGACTACAATAATATAAGTATATTTAAGTATTTATTAGTATGTAAGTATAGGTGTAAACAGATACACCACCTACCTTATTTACAGATACCTAACCCGAACGAAGTCCCTAGCGACAAGCCTGTAGCCTTTACTCTGCAGACTTTCTTTATACGATGTACAAAAAGAAATATGTATAAAAACAAATCAATACATATAAGTACTAACGTTTTATTGTCTTCTCTTTTATACAGCGTCTGTGATAGAACCGTAAATTCGCAGCTTCGGATGTAAATAATGTACGTAAAACAGGTTTTATTATATGGCCTTTGTAATAGATGTTTGACGTCGTATAACATTATATTATGTACCGAACGCAGCCAAACTAGTCACATGTGTAACAAAGTATTCAAGAGCACATACATATTTAATTAAATATAACAATGTTACTTAATTATAATCTATTAATTAAATATAATATGTGCAGTGTCTTTGTTATTCTATATAGCTCAGCAAATAAAACAAAAAACGAGTCAAATTTGTCATAATTTCCTTAGATGATTTCACCTAGGGAAGTCAGGTAACTGAAATAATAAAAAATGTTTATCTATTGATGTAATTTAATAGGTTAGGAAGCGCGTTGATTGAGAGTATGTATTTGCAATCTGTTCGACCGCTTCAATGGTTCTGTTCTTCAATTTGTATGCCAACTCACCGACAGCTGTTAATTAACTAAAATTAACTTAATTATTCCCCGTCCCTACATCTGCGATCCTCCGATGAATTAATCCAAGTGTTCATTTGACGTTTCTTGAAGATTAAATCAATCGTAAACTATTTCGGAATTCAATTGTAATCTCAGACATACTTATAAGATAACACTATTTATTTTATAATTAAAAAATATAATAAGCTGGTCGAGCTTAAAGTAAGACAGGACGTAACAGATATAAGTTAATTAAAAGTTAATTATCCCAGATGAAAGAACAAAAACATGCGGAATACGACGAGTATATTTACAGATGGGCGGGCGGCGGGCGCATGCGCGGCGCGAGGGGCGAGGGGAGGTAGGGTAGGAACGGTAATAAAATAAGGAGCCACCCTCTGAGGAGTATATTGTACAGTATGCAAACACGGACTCTGAAAACATATGAGCTAGTAATTTCATTAATGTTTAATATTTTAATCATGCGTCTATGTGCTATAGATAATTAATTAAACGCCACTCTGTGCCTTTGACGACGTGCGATAACTTTAATAGCTCACTGATCGGCAAAAGCATTTAGACATATGATAGGCGTTGTAAACTTTTTCAAATTGCACGGTGTGCGGTGACGTTGATTGATATCATTTCGCATGCTGTATTCTGAACTAAGAATCTGTTTCCCTTTGAAATTTGAATCCTATGCTCTCTAAATTTTATGTCATCATCATTTTGTTTTAATAATTGAAATTACTTACTAAATTAACAATAAGAAATTATTTAAATATTTTCAATTTAATATTCAAACAGTTAAAATTATATGAGCTATCCGTCCGGATATAGTAAAGTTGGATTGGGTTAGAACGATATACATATTTTATGATATAGGTAGACGGATGGGGTAATGGACCACCTGATGGTAACTGGTCGCTACTGCTCATAGACATTGACACTACGAAACATAACGGTCGCTTACATCGCTAATGCGCCTTATACCTATAGTAACACTGGCTTACTAACCCTTCAAACTAGAACACAACAATGCTGAGCGTATAATGTTTTATTCACTAAGTATCGCTGTTTGGCGGTAGAATATCCAATGAGTTGGTGGAACGTACAAAGACGGGCTTGCACAAACCCTACCACCCAGTGAATATTGTAAACCGATAAATAACCCTGCTCCGATCAATGGGCTATCTGGCGGTGCGAGATTCTGTGATAAGAATTGAAACAAATAAACTCCTTATTTTTATATTATTAGTATAAATAAATATATATAGCAAAAGATTCGTAAAAACTGGAGGCGTTCGTTTGGAATACCGCAGCGATTAAATCCATTCGATCCAATGAACCAAATCGAACGGCGCATTTAGAAAATAAATATTACATATCAGAAGAAGTATTCTGTAACACGAAGAATAGCGAATAACGAATAACGCGAGCGTAAAATATTAAAATGTGACATTGACAATAGTAATTAATTATGAAATTTATAAGACACATGTATCAAAATCGCGATCATTTCCCGATTGAGATACGTAGTGAATTCTTATAGAATCGTACTGCTGCAAGAGAATTTATAAATTATATGAATTCATAAATATTTATTATTGAATAAGCCGAGAAGGTTTAGTAAACGAATGAATCTTAACCGATTCTCATATTTCAAGCATTTTGAAAAGGAAAACTTCTATACAGTCTTTTATAATTCAAAAACGCAGTACAGACCTCATAAAGAGCAGTCTAAATAGCGATTTCCACATTTCTAACCTCCAAAATGACGAACTCTATGCAAACATTCATCTTTTCGTTTAACCCCCTCAAGATATGAATTTTGAATAATCTCTTCCTATTACTCACCTACGTTCCTTGAGGAATTCTTGTATAAATTTAATCCTGTTAAACCCTCAAATAGGCATTGTGTTTTATATCAATCAACCGCTCTAAAATATTATTAAACAGACTATATACCACGCACGTTACTTGTATCCAAGATGTTTTTTCGTAACTTCACACCTTAATCCAGTAAAGGGAATACCAGATAAATATATCGCTCATTTGTCTTAATTCGTCAGTCATTCCTAACAAAAATATAAATACATCGAAAGATAAGAAAAATGAGGCTCAGCTGGACCCAAATGTCGAAAAATATGTCATTGATTTTTAACTTTGGCATGGTCATCTTGTTTACATGTGATTTTGCCAGAATATTTTGAGCTCAAATATCGAAGACTGACAGCAGAAAAAAAATTGACATGGCGTGTGTAGAGGTACGTTTGAGTGTCAAACGCATATAACATTGCACAAGTGGTTGAGTTTGTTATGTTGTTTTTAATGAATTTAATAATAATGCATTTTTTATAAAAAATATTGTCTACTGTACTTCATATAAACTTTAACTGTGCCAATTTTTTTACTTAGTCCGACCGCCTAACAGGGTACTTTCGGTAGTGAAAAATAAATTATGCAAATTGATAAAAATTAAAATTTATGTAAAAATATACTTAAATAATCAGATTTTGAATCATAAAAGCACATAATATGTAATTGTTTTATTATATTAAAAGTCATAATTTATAATGTGTATATCACGTGACGTAACACACGAGCCGCCATGGCGTGACGTCATATAAGCAAAAACTATCAGTTCATTGCAAATAGTTGGTACATATTATCAACTTTTAAAGTAAGTGTAGGTTATGTTACTATCCACTTTATTTATATATATACAGAAAAAGTGCAAAGTATATTAGATTTTAATAAGGGGGTTCTACTTGTATTGAAATGATCATCAGATAAATACAATCAATTTTCAGTTAATAAGAATCTCGTTTTGCGTATTCCAACAAAACATACCTCATTCCAATATAATCTTTCACTATGATAAACAACTCTTCTGGAGTTTTCACGCTAGTATTTGTACAACTGAATACTACATACCAGCGATAGGGATTGTAATTCATTATTTTGAATTTTCGCTAAAAACTCCAAATATTAATAACTGTTAATGTCAAATGAGTGCCAGTCGTACGTAATAATCAATCATCGCCATCAAATAACTTACACAACGTTTTTGCGGGAATAAAAAATCTTTGAAATTTAATATAACTTTATGGTAAGAAAGCCTGTTTATTTTGCAAAAATATATATTTCTTTTTTTTGAATAATAAAATTAACAATTTGAAGCACTTTTTCATACGTAGTGGAATAAGCTATTATCACTAAGAGTTGTCCAAAAGGTTTCGCTTCATGTATAGACAACTAGCTAAACCTGCGGCTTTACCCGCGCGAAATTTATAAAATACGTACTTTCAGTCCCGTTTTACCCCCTTAGGAGTTTCGTAAAATCTTGTCTTAAAAGATGTCTACGCCCTATAAGGAACCTACTTGACAAAATTTTAAGTTTATATATATAGATAGATTACATAACATAACATAAGCAGCCCGTAAATGTCCCACTGCTGGGATAAAGGCCTCCTCTCCCTTTGAGGAGAAGGTTTGGAGCATATTCCACCACGCTGCTCCAATGCGGGTTGGCGGAATACACATGTGGCTGAATTTCGTTGAAATTAGACACATGCAGGTTTCCTCACGATGTTTTCCTTCACCGCCGAGCACGAGATGAATTATAAACACAAATTAAGCACGTGAAATTTCAGTGGTGCCTGCCTGGGTTTGAACCCGAAATCATCGGTTAAGATGCACGCGTTCTAACCACTGGGCCATCTCGGCTCCATGATTAATGATTAATGTGTAATTAAGATAGATTAATGTTAAGAAAAATATAACATTGAACATATTTATTTGTTTTTTAAATACACAAAGCGGTTCGGAGCGGTTGTTGTAGACTGTCTTACAAAGACTTTAAGTTTAAATAATAACTAAAAATTTTTATGACATATCTCTGTATAATATAATATAATATAATAACCTTAACAAAAAAGGTTTTCTAGACATACTAACTATAGAGTGTAGTAGAAAAAGTATCAATATTAAACATAAGACTTAAAATACTTATAAATACATATTTATTATAATCGGTTTTACAAAATACGCTTAAAGATAATCAAGCCTTCTGAAGCTCGAGTTAGAAAGCCGATCGACTCGAGCCGTCGCAAGTTGGGAATTTGTCTGTCGGTCTCATCGCCAAATTTAATATTATTCCCCGCGGAACAAATATTCCAAAGCTTTTATGGACGCGGTGTAAGTGACATGAACATGCGTTTCATTTACAAAAAAGAAAAATATATAATACTTAATCTCAGCGGACGGCCTGTGTATTATTTTTAAGACGAACACGAATGTTATATTACCATTTATGTGTATTCTCATGTAAGCGACTTATGTCTTTTTGAGAATAAATGTCAATAAACCTAAACCTACATTTTTAATTTGTGTTTGTTCTGTGCTGGCTCAAAAAAATTGTCGGCGTGTGTACTGAATTAGGTATATCTTAGATAAATCCGTTTTTTAATTTCCCTTTCCGTAAGTCCTAAAAAATATTTTATTTTTATTTTTAGTTCACAAGCTATTTCTAATTTTCAAGTCCGTTTATTTTTTTTATAAATTATTTGAATTACCTTGATTAGTAATTCACGTTCGCGGCTTTTATTACAGACATATTTTGGGGGTGACTTCCAAGTATACTCGTACGTACGGATTATACCTAGCAAATTGTGAACCTACAGATTTTACATTTTTCTCAATTAAATACGGAGAAAAGCTTGTATCTTGTGCCTCGAAATGAATCAGAAACCTTCTCGCCTAACTCCGCTGTAAGAGTCCTTCGACGAAATTTAGCCAACTCGGGCGAATGTTCGTCCGTATCGCTAATACTATGGAAATTAGCTCGCAAAATAGAACAAACTTCGAACAATTTTCGGAATGAATTTTTTATTTACTTTTGTTATTGCCTTTATAAAATGTCGGTGTTAGAAAATATGGTTATGCCACTGAATTGAATAATATCTAAGGTAACGCATATCATTTGCTTTCTCTCACGCGATTACATGTGAATGTGTTATACTCGTATACTATAAATTCACGTAATTTCACCCGTCTCTTTACAGAGATACCAGTCGTCCTTGAGCGTTAATTATCGTAGGTAGACATATTTATTTATTTATTTAAAATACTTTATTGCACAACACACATTATACAACAATTATTGTGTACATTAGAGAAACGAAAAACAAGTGACAAATGGTGGGCAAAGGCGGTCTTATCGCTTGTAGCGATCACTAACAGACAACCTTTGGTGATAGAAGCTTAGAAAGATAACAGATAAGTGCAGATGTAGATAGAAAGAGGAGATAATGACTATAATTTAAGAATACTTATATTCAAGTATAATAATAAGCTACATATAACTACATCAGAATAATACACATATAATCATATAATATTATATACATTATTATAAACTACATATTATTTCATACCTGCATACATTATTGAGACAGATAATAGTTTTTCAAACGATGCTTAAAGATGGACAACGATTTAGACTACCGAATATCATTATGTAGTGCATTCCAAAGTTTTTTTTGACATAAGAGCTTGCAGTTTTTGAGTAAAAGAGTCATGTCCAGGTATAGAAAAAATATTTTTATATAGTGGCTTATTCACTAATTGCTATAATGTTCTTCCCGATCCATCACTTTTTATTTTATAATCTAAGTACGTATCAAGTTGTTGCAATAAATCTCATAATATATATTCATGTTTCCGTCCACCCATGTATATTTTATGACGAAAGTGTTTAAGGGCTTGTATTACAAAGTAATATATTTTGTAATATTGTCTGTTGTTCCGTCGGTGTGCGCATTACTCAGTAACCAGTACGAACACATGAAACACGACATTCTCATTTCATATTTAATGAAATACTTCAACCAATACTCGTTTATATATTGCCTTCAGCGATAGTGGCTTTCTATGCTCGCGTATTTATGCACATTTTGGTTTAAACATATTTTTAAGTTTATAGCAGACATTTTTAACTTTTCCGTTTCATAGATTCAAGTCATTTGTAAAAAAATACGTCGGTAAAGAAGGCATATTATTTGATACAAGATTATATAGATGATAAAAAGCGTGAAGTTAATGCTTGATGACTTCCAGGCAGGAGACAAAACATACATATATAATTGTATTCAACTAACATGACTGTATTTTTAGATGTTGAAAAAGAATAACTACTGAGTTACTTGCCGGTTCTTCTCGGTAGAATCTACATTCCGAACCGATGGTAACTTTACTTTAAATAGTTTGTTAAATGACGATTCAAAAGTGCTTGTAAAAGCTTACTTGAATAAAGTATATTTTGATTTTGATAATGTAACGTTAAGTAAATAAACCCCTAGATATAAAAATATTTTTTCTACAACAGGACATGATTCCTACTTAATGAGTAAAGCGAATTAACGGAATGAATTAATGACTTAGCTCGTATAATTAACGCGATAAAAGCGACTGGTATCTTTGTAGCGAATACAAAATCCAAAACGAACGCAAAATGCAAAAAGAAAATCGGTCAGGGTGACATCAGCATGATTTGTATAAACAATTGCTGTCAAGTTGTTAGGTATTTTATCATAATTCGTAATCAGTGTTTCGTACCATAAATATTTCCTCTTGACCACTTGGTTCATCTAGAAGCTAGCTTATACGGCTGCCGAAACGGTGATCTCTAGTTCTAATTCCAGGTTGAGTAGAATATTATTGGGAATTTATCGCGATACATACAGCTTATATACAGGTAAATAAAAAAATATTTGGCGTAACAGTAAATTTCAAATTCGATACAATTCGGTAAGCTTAGTAATTGTACAAGTTAAACGAAGGAAAATAATGAAAATTAAAAAGGCTAGGTAGCCTTCCTATCGTGTGTATAACTAAACAAAGCCGTTATCCTCATCACGTTAGTATAATTACAGTAACAATTAATATTCAAGAGACGCGGACGCTGTCGCACGGGGCTCGTTGGGCGCCGCCCTCCGAGTTATTACAAACTTTACTATATTATCTAGCTTTTGAAACGAGTAGAGGATTCACTTTGTGTTATGAATGTATGTACGCACGGCACTCTATCGCTCGTTTCGTGGAATTAATGAATTCATATTGTTAACGTTTAATAGCTCCATTACTTTCTACGCACACTTTCAGTTGATTGGTTTTGTTTTTTTTTTTTAATTTGTGAAAAAGATACTCTATGAAAATTAACTACTCAGTTAGATGTTTTGTGCTAAAAAACTTACAGCTGGTATAGCCCACTGCTCGTCAAAGACCTGCTCTTCAAACTCAAACTCAAACTCAAACTCAAATTCCTTTATTCAATATAGAAGTATTACACTTACTTATTGATAGTCAAATTAAACACTACCACCGGTTCGGAAAAAGAAAACACCCTGACCTGAGAAGAACCGACGAAAGAAACTCAGCGGGACTTTTTTTTTACGTCAAATTAATTATATACATAATTGTATATGAGTAGAAACAGCCAGGAGGCGATCGTTTCATTCCCAAGGTGTGCTATCAGACATAAACTCACTAATTGTATAGTAACCTTTCGCACACAAGCGTTCCTTAACAATTTTTTTAAATTTCGCAACAGAAGCATTTTGAACGCTTTCTGGGATCCTGTTGTAGAAGCGTATACATTGCCCCACAAAAGAGTTACTGACTCTATGCAGTCGAGTAACAGGAGTAACAAGATTGTGTTTGTTCCTTGTACCAACGTTATGAGAATCACATTTTCTCATAAAAACATTAATATTTTTCCGTACATATAAAACATTACAGAATATATATTGAGAAGCAACAGTCAATATCTTAATTTCTTTAAATTTATATCTCAAAAATTCCTTGGCTCCTAGGTTATAGATTGCGTTGAAGTCAAGAACTTGACTTGAGAAGAAGGTGGCACCGATAATGAGCACACGAAATTCAGTGATTGCCGGGTCTGTACCCTCAATATTTTTTTTAATTAATTTTCTGGACATTGACCCTGTAAGAAATCTGAATCATCCCTTACATCGCCAATGTGGCACCGACCTTGGAAACTAGTCCGTCCGTGTTTTACAGGTAGTACCCATTTATCAGATATTCTACTACCAAACAAAAATAGTATTGTTTTGTTTAAGTTTGAGGCTGCGTGAGCCAACCGCAGCCACAATGGACATCTTAGCTCCCAAAATTGGTTTAATGTAATAATTCTTACAGCGCCAATGTTAAATGTAATATGTGTAAATGTTTATGGGCGGCGGTGACCACTCACTATCCGGTGACCCATGGCCCGTCCTATTTAATACAGAAGAAATACCTCTCGATGCCTACTTCATCCCCTCGTTAATAGATTTTCGACCGTTCAACTTTAAATCAAGATTGCTTAGCACCATCAATTTCATAGGACTTATAAATAGTAATATTTTTATATCTGACGGACAGATCTCTTCTCCTCTTCTCTTTTCATCGCAATCCAAGCGGCTTTTTAATATTTTAAAATTATGATTTTCCTATAAGTTCTAGAGATTTTAATGAACAGTAACTCCCGTGAAAGTTTTCCGAGAGCTTTCGACCTACAAAACCCGTTCCTAACTATAAATCGTACAGAAATGAAACTTTGCATTGAAGTTATTTACATAAAAGCTAACTTAAAATTCGATTGCTGAAAATTCCTCACTGCGGGTGGGCGGGGAGGATGTAAACAGAAGACGCCTTCTTAGCTATTTTTTTCAAAATCCGTTCAGCCGCTTAAACATGGAGGTCATTAACATAACACAAACGTCCTATGGATTTGCAAATCAGAATAACTTCACCTCAATTACTTGAAGAGACCTTTGTCAATTTTATGTATTTACTGGTTATTTAAAAAAAAACATTAAGAGCTCTTTTTTTAATATTAATAGCCGCAGCATAATATTCTATAACGACATCTATATTATATATGATAAAAAATCTTGGAGTAGAAAGATTGATGAACAGAGTATTTACAGAGTTTCTCTACGATTCCAGTTCTATATGATAAATATTATGATTTGTATTTTTCATGGTTCACTTAGTTTATACACTAAAAATATATTTATATGATATAAAATTATAAATTAACATGCAACAAACAAAATATCGACGATCGGAAAATCTCGCTCCTCAAAGTTAATAATATTAGAGGGACTCGCCTTGTACGAAGCTAATCAAATTACTGCAGCGCTCCACTTAGCATGAAGCAGTTATGGACAATTTAAATAATTTGCAATCATGCTATTTTACATAACGTCCATACAAAGCCACAATTCGCTTACCCAACAGGCACATAACTCTCGCTTGTGTACATCTGGCTTAATGTAACGACGGGTCATCGATTGTTTGCGGTCAGGCGTGTTGTCGAAAACGTTGGACATCACTATTAATATCGACAATTAATAAAAACAACAAATAGTAAAACTCTCACTATTGGACCACCTTCATCTCTCTTTGATGCGGTAGATGTACATGTTTATTCCACCAGAATTTCATTCGAAATATCCAAGTCCACTTTGCTGTGTTGACCATACACGATTATGGTTACCGATCTGCTCTTTATGGTTAACTTTAAGTTATAATGGCCTACTCAATAAATATAGCTATTTTAAATAAAATAGATTTATTCGAATTGATCCGGTAGATCCTAAGATATTGCACATATCATTAAAGCAAAAAATCTGTTGATATATAAAATAAACATATATTTTAAAAAATAAAAAAACAAGTTATTACATCTAAATTTTGACATCAAACAGCTATAACATTGAATATTATGAAGTCAATACGCCATACTCATGAAATGAAGGCACGGCAGCGTAGTTGCAGATGATTCCGCACCCGTTATTACTCAGGAGCGGCTCCACGCTCATGACTTCGTGATATTTCTTTGTATGAAGGTAATAACGACTGTGAAGCCGGTTTCAACTTCGCCAGAATAGTTTCTGTATTTAAAATATTTCTAAAATCTACTAGTGCGTGATCTTGTACAAAGCCGATGTAATTATATCTTTTGTTTAATTCAAATTCAATTTCAATATTATTTTACTATGTATTATTAAATTACAGCATTCAATCTAAATTTCCTACCAGCAACTACCGCTGATTTTTCACCCCACTGTTGTCTCGCCACGATTGGAAACTGCAGCTCAGAAAGATTCGAGAAAAACTCTCTCGTCATGAAATTAGATTTCTCAATTAACATTTGTAATCTGTTTTGATTTTACAAAAGAGAAAGCCGGCCAAGTGCAAGTCGGACTCGCGCACGGAAGGTTCCGTAACATTATATATAAAAATCACGTTTGTTGTATTGTAGAGCCCCCTATTCTGTTTTACAGTATTTGTTATTATAGTGGCATTAGATATATATCATCTTTGAAATTTTCAACTATCACGATTCATAAGATAGGGCCTGGTGACAGACTGACAGACAGACGGCGGAGTCTTAGTAATAAGGTCCTGCTCTACCCTTTGAATACGGAACCCTAAAAAAAGAGAGATATCCCATTTATATAATATCTTGGAGCAAGAGACTCCAGAAAATATATTTACAATAATAATAATGTATATTTTCAATAATATTGATTATTTTTATAGAATCAGTGCTAATCATTGTATAAACACGGGGAAAGATAAGCTTATAATGGCAAATTGGTATCCGACTCCGCAAAGTCAATAAAATATTATATTGCTTCTTGGGGGAAAAAATCGTTTCTTTTATAAAGTACAGCTGATATTAAATTAAATTTGTTTTATTAAAAGAATATTATTACTCAAGACAAGGTGATATAAATGATAAAAAAACATGTAGTTTACATGTTGACTTTCAGACAGCATATCAAGTTAATATTTTTTTAAAATTACTAATACACAAGGCACAGCCCAAAACAGCGAGTCTAACAAAGAAAATTTAATTCATAATAATAATTCATCTCCAAAAAAGACTACGTAGGAGATGAAAGCTACAAACTTTTGGATTCGTCATTTCTGACGTTGATGGAAATATGAAAATGGAAATTTTGGATTCCATTACGTAGTTAAGACAATTGGTATGCTTTTTTGAAAATGTATCAGCTTTGAGTATGGATATATATGTACTGGAACCCACTTTTCATGCCCGTACGGCGCGGGCGCGTACGGAGTGGCGCTAATGCTTCGAACCGAAAATAATGTATGAACCTAGTCTTAACAATTCTGTAGTCAAGTTAGTAAATTTACTCGTTGTTCAAGTAATTAAATACACTACTAATAATATCACAATACCACAATATAAAAAAAAATTGATTCATTTAAAGACGCCACCATCCCTACACTGTTACACTACGTTGAACGAAAAGTATAAACGCCGTGAAATTATCGGCGCTTACGACATTTTGGTCGATTGAAAACTATTAGCGATCTCTATAAGCAATCTAGCGCTGTATGATTTAATAGTTTGTTTAGATGACATAATGAAGATTAATGGCTGCAGCGAACTTTAGTTTTAACTTTTACAAGTATTGGAACATAATGGTTACATGAACGTACTTTTATATCGTAAAATATAAATAAAAGAGTCTGAAATTTAAGATGACAGTTTGAATGGGAATTAGTAATGTTTGATGTTATGTATAGAAATTGATATATAGACAACGGTGTAAAAATCAAATGATTAAGAAAATACGGCTAGTATGATATGAATTTAATAGTAAAAAATTATATATTAGCAAGGCCTCATCATAAGGAATTACTAATATTCTTTTTTACTTTTCCGATTAAGCGTAAAGCCTGTGCTAGGGATCATGATTGAACAAAGTCAAAGTCAAAAATCTTTATTCAATATAGAAGTGTTTACACTTGCTTATTGATTGTCAAAAATCTACCACCGGTTCGGAATTTAGCACCTCGGACTTGAGAAGAACCGGCGAAAGAAACTCAGGGGGATATTTTTTTTGTTTTTTTTTTCCATTTTGCATGTACAATAATTAATTATGTTTTAGTTTTTTGAATCATTCTGGAGGTGATCATTTAATTCCCAAGGTGTGCAGTCAACTAAAAAGTCATTAGTGTTGTAATATCTTTTAGCACACAAACGCTCTTTAACGATTCTTTTGAATCTTATAATTGAATAATTTTGAACGTTTTCTAGGATCCTGTTGTAAAAACGTATACATTGCCCCAAAAAAGAGTTACTAACCCTGTGTTTTTTACAATACGGCAGATGTAATGCGGAAAATGTAAGTAAATAATAGCGGAATACACATGTGCCACATTTTTTGCGTACATACATAACATTATCAAAAACAAATTGAGCGATAGTCATTATTTTAATTTCTTTAAATTTACCTCTTAACGAAATTTTTGGGCCCAGGTTATAAATTGCACGAATAGCCCTCTTCTGCAGTACAAAAATGGTATTAATGGCAGCTGCATTACCCCAGAGTAGGATGGATTATACTGTGGAAATAACTGAAATACACAAGGCGAGCCGTATCCACATCAGTCAAAAGTCTAATTTTTTTTATCGCATAGGCTGCAGAGCTGAGTCTATTCGCCAATTTATTGATATGGGGGCCCCATTGGAGCTTAGAGTCTATTGTCATACCAAGCAACTCTAGTGATTCTAAAACATCTAATTATTCCCGGTTTAAAAGTACACTCGTTTTGACACATCTTACATTGGGAGTAGTGAATTTAAAAACTGCGATTTTTTCCATAAAAATGCAGCCATTAAACTATTGCGCTATTGAAGAGTAATAATAAGTTTGTATTTCAAATATTGGGAAAACTGGTGGTCATCACTGCCTATAAATACTGAGTACAGCTGATTGGCAGTGAAATATATGACGAGAGGTTGGGTGGTACCTACCCAGACGGGCATGCACAAAGCCCTACCACCAAGACTTTAATTCTATATTGTACAAAAAGATTCAAAAGAGCTTCTATGAGCCTAATTGAATAAATAATATTTAGATTTTGATTCCGACTGATTTTCTTTCTTTAGCCCTTCCAAGCTGAAGCTGGTAAGAATTTTGTTACTTCCCGTTGATGTAAAATATACAGAAACTCATTTAAGTTAAAGTAAAATACTTTTTTTGGCAGTAACGTAAGTTATAATTTCAACCCAATTTCTTTTCTCGTTACGGTTCCCCGTTGAGTTGAGTCCATTTGTTGTGTTGTTTTTTTTTTTTGTTGTGTTTATCTCTTGTTATTACCAATATGTGTTTACTTTCTTCATAAATATTTTTATGTCTTTAACTACGTGTATATGAAGCAAGAACGTTGTGATAATGTGCTCCTAGCATATTCAGCTTTTATAAAGCTTTTATAAAGGTACAAGAAATAAATCTTTCTTATAATGTAATTTCTATTTTTGTCCAGTAAAATATTTTTTTAAACTAGGATAAAACTATAGATATCAGAAATAAACCTAATGTTGTTTTGTGCACGAGGGACATAACATCTTAGTTCCCAAGGTTGGTGGCGCATTGGCGATGTAAGGAATGATGAATTTTTCTTACAACTCCATTGTCTATTGGCAGTGGTTACCACTCACCATCATAATAACCTATATCATAATCTTACTAGTACTAGTAAATATCTTATTTCTGTGATGGTTAATTAATATCATTGTATTTTGTTTGTAGTTCGTAGCACTAGTGAAATGTGTTTACGTGTTTATTCTAGTTAAGTTTAACTAGGCTGTACTCAACTGGCTCGTAACTTCGGTATGACTCAATCCGTGATTTCCAGCTCGTCATCACGTGCCTCGTTACGTGCAATTAAGTTGGAATAAAGTGCTTATTATGCAAAACTTTTCCGACGATACCTGAATTGCGTCATACTTTTGTTATTTAAAAAATAAAAATACGTGTAATAAAGTTACGTATATTTGAATTAAATAAACGTTCTTTTTGAGAGGACCAAAAGCTTTTGAGCGCAATTTGAGATTTACGAACTGTATCTAAAGTAAGAGTCGTACGGAAACTGAATACAAATATACATGTGGTTTTTTTAATACTCTCATGTGACTATAAAACGCAAAGTGCAAATTTTGTCGCACAACGTAATATCATAATTATAGACAAACATCACGACCGCTAAATGAAAATGTGACATATTAGTACCGGTAGGAAAAATATAAAACAGCTTATGGTCTAGCAGTACATAGCCGACCTTAAAGCGACTCCCTTTGAAGTGGCGGACATGATCCATATACTACATTCCACCATCTGCTGCATTCGTCATTTCCTACATCAATAACGGAGTATTATAATCATCGTAAATATACAATAAATACAACAGCCTGTAAATATCCCACTGCTGAGGTCTCATCTGCCTTTGAGGAGGTTTTGGAGCTTATTACACCACGAGGCTCGCAAATTTGTCGCATGCAGGTTTCCTCACGATGTTTTCACAGCCGAGAACGATATGAATTATAATCGCAAATTATTTCTGGGCTTGAATCCGTAATCATCGGTTAAAATGCACGCCTAACTACTGTGCCATCTCGGATCAGTAAATACAAAACTGTAATGAATATGTAAATAAATATATATCGATGTGCAATTATGTAATATGTGTAAAATAGAAAGTAATTAAATTTTGTAGTAAAAGTATTTAGTACATTTCCCACTACTGGGCCCTCGCCCTTGCCCTTGAGGAGAAGATATGGAACCAAATCTGTCAAACTTTTCTAATGACAGAATAATTTATACAACAAAAGTAACTTTCCTCAAGTTTTCTTTCTATATTATAAACACAAATTATGCTGCATGTTTTCTATGGATAGATTTGTATAGTCGGAGGGAATGCTATCGTTCCGGTCGCTTTTCTTTAGACGGCTGCCAAAACATACACGAAAACATTCTACAAAGGCATTGTGATCAAAAAAATGTTTACAGAAATGTCAGTGACAACATTCGATACAAGTCTCATGCTTACATAATACACGCTATACGAGAGTCGGTAAATTGTTATGTGTTAGGAATATCAGAATACCATGTCAGATCTTTAAAAAGTAATAGAATTGTCTATGTCTTAATCTCATTGTCAATTGTTAGATTAGTGATCATAGTAACAATTTATTGAACGGAAATGAGTGGTTAATCCCGTTTTTGTAAACCTTTTTTTAACTCTTATCGAAATAAGTGAGTCCTTTAAAGCATTTATCGCTGGTAAAAGTTGGCTTTAGACTGAAATTTGTTTTAATTAGTAGAAATGTATTTATTTTAAGATATTACATATGCATATATAGTTTATTACAAATTATCAAAACACCCGACTGAAAAACAAATGTTTAATTTTATTTTTTTTTGGGATTTGAGGGCTTCACTCATTTGTTGTCTCAGGGCCTCCACATCTCTAAGCCAAGCCCTGTAAATGACCTAAGGCAAAATATCTTCATATATTTTTCTCACCTGTTTGATAACCGAATGTCTTCCTTTTTTTTGTTTCGGTCGTCGAGCTATTGCGTTGTAAAAATAACTAAAATTTAATAATTTTCATGAGTCTTTTTGTGCATTAAATATATGTTTCATTACACACGCATTGCGCAATTGACATGATAAAATTAATCGAACAACCGACCCGGAAAATGAAAGAATATTCCGGAAGTCGTTTGAAATCTGTAAGGCTCCATATTTAACGTGAATGTGACCTCGCGACCTCGGCTCGTATTCTTTAAAACAGTGTTCCTTGTGTCACATTTTGATTCACTCCCCCGTTTCACACAAGCTGCCAACGCAGCCTGCCAAATGGTCGCTTGGCAGATACACTGCGGACTCTCTGAACGATACAAGCAAAATTATATAAAGATATAATTAAAACAGCGTCGAGGCATATAATTTGAGTCAAGGGCTAGAAAACGCTACCCTAAAAAAAATTGTATATATTTCTGAAATAATCTTAAAGAAATACTACAAAGACCTCATTTTGATCGAGATTTCCAGATACCTATTGGAAGCGTCAATAGCGCAATGGTTTAGGGGCCGCTTGGCGATGTAAAAAGTCGATATATATATAAACATGGTTTTCTATTTGTGTAAGATCTCTTTAGATCGTCAGAAATTAATAAATAAAAATGTTGATATCCAAATTTATTAAATAAACGTCAAAACTCCTCCATCTTATGCGGAAGAAAATACTTTGAAATTGTGACCTCATAAAAAAGCCTCTTTGATGTTAATTTTTATATTAACAGTGGTTCTAAAATATTTGAAATAAATTACTTAACGATTACATAATTTAACATTTCATTTTGACAAATCTGGTCATCAATTTTAATTAAAAATATATATATACTTTTATTAAAATTATTAATATGTTTCCTTAACGCTAATTTATTATTTTGAATTCGGTTGTCAAATACAGTAAGGAATAATTATTTATTCAATACACATATAATAAACGTTTCTTTATCTCTCAAAGTCTGTCACGACTTAAAATATAAATCCTAAAGAACATAAAACAAGAGCTCTGTTCCCAAGTACGATGTATATACCCATAGGTGACGTGTAGGTATAGTTGTGTTCATTACATCTGCCTCATTGCGGTAAAATCTCACTTGGCAAGTTGGCATTCAGGCAGTGCGTCATGGTGCTGTCGTCTGCATTAATTCGTCTAATGTAAGCACTGCAGCTCATCAAATGGAAGACATCACTTCATTTGCAAAATCAATACCAGCCTGTCCCGTGCGGATACGGTTTTTCTCTTCCAGATAATAACTTGTAATATTTTATTTTTATTTCCTATGTTCATTGGATAGTATTACTTAAGTTCCAGAGTATGTTTTTTATTCATAATTATATCTCCACATACTTTTGCGTCTGTGACATTTCATTAATCGTGTTGTTTCGCTCCGTTAATTGCGAATTTAAACTCTAATACATTAATTAACTTCAACATATGTATAAATACACGTAACATAGTCTACATATTTAATATACTCTAAATATTATTATTATTACAATTTTTTATTCTAAGATTAAATGTAGCAAAATAAACTTATAATTTCATATATTATTATTAAATAAATAATTGATCTCATTTACTTTGGTTACAATTACGTATTTTTTCGATAATTTAATTTACCCGCTAATTGCGTTCAAGGTTGTTCATCATTAAATTGAATAATATACTAATAATTATACAATAAACTAGATTATTAACATTGTAGCTTAACATAAGCAATGGTTTCTACTCTCTACACGTGTAGTATATATATACACACATAGAGAGTAGAAACCATTTCATATACAAAGCTATAATACTCCTAATATAATACACAAACACACACATATATAGAGTGTGTGAATAACCACGTGACATTGACACCTATACACTTGTATTAAGGTTTAAATGAAATATATATATCAATCAAAATTTAAGTTAAAAATGTAATAAAAAAGGTAAACCAAAAAAGATTTTAAAATATTATATAATATCAATAGATTTTATTTACATTGTCATACGTTTAGTGTATATTTATATACTAAATTATAGAAAATATAGATTCAATTCTTATTGTATTAGGAGAACAGCTTATCAGAGTAATTATCACTCGATGAAAACTGGCAAGTGCCGACGCTTGGTGGGCTTCCTGGCTGGCGATCGACTTGAAGTGAATCAAATGATGCTGCATTGACGTTAAACTGAACTTGACCGTCATAACAGAGGGCACGATTCGCGTATTACTTGTTTTTTATAAGAACGCATGATTTTAACGGGAATAATATATTCTAATGGATACGAAAATATAATTCAAGCAATCAAAGTATTCCAAGTATTTCATATGAATTATAGTTTGACTAATATAACAAAATCAAACTAGACTTGATTCATTCTAATTCACTTTATTTTACAATATTATATGAAATCCTGGCACTCGTCAAGTACAATAAGTGTCTATACAAAAAATTAATTGAAGAGCAAACATAAAAAAAATATCTAGATTTTTGTCTGCAAAGTAAAGTTGATTTTTTTACATGCGTATTACATATATAAAAGTTTCTCTCGAATCACTCAGTTTATTGATTAAAACGCATTAAGTCCGTTGCGTAGCTTAAAAGAGCTAAGCGTGCAGAGGGCGGGAGGCGACTTTGTTTTATACTATGCAGAGATAATATTGAAAAAAAAACGGTAAGAACTAATTTACCTGCAAACATTTGTTTTTGTAATCTGCATTAAAGAATTATCATTTTATCTATTATCTTCTATAAAATCAAGTACTAATAAAATGTAAATTAATTAATTGGGAAAGCTATATGTTAAAATATTTGTAAAATTAGTGAATGTACAATTTTATAATTGATATTCATATTAGTGAATGTTACGAAATCTATGTTTTCCTATTTTTTTGTAAAATATGTATATTATTAAATAAATAAATACAATTTTAGAAGGTAATTATTAAATATGAGCGTAATAGGTAACTCACGTATATATCCAACAACCGCACCGTGGGACACTTATGGACTATTACTGTGTCACGATCAAGTCGAGAGAAAACAAATGTGAACGGTTACGTTAGGGAGGTTATTATGGAACCTATTTCACCGGAGGTAGGGTAACGTGCAGGCCCCTCTGGAAGGATACCGCCCACTTTCAACAGGTTCACCATCTGTCTAAAACAAATAAAGAATTACAAAATGTACTATTTCGTTGGCGAGATATTTTTTGCTCATAATTATGAAGTCGTTAAATTTGACTTGCATATTTTCATGTCAATAGCACACTCTATCCGACCTCCAGCAACTCACAGCGAGCTAAAAATAACTCCTCTTCCCCCTTAAAGGGGGCTTGAGGGGGGCTCACTTAGTTTTACAAATTAGGCAATAAGTGATACAAGGATCCATTGTTATTCAAAAGGCTCTCGAGGCGGCTAATAAATTAACTTTACGTCATCTAATTGCCTTTGAATGAACTCATTATCAGTCAAAATTCATTCTCATGAATAAACTTCCCGAAACTTCTATCGAGTTTCATGATAAGATTTTCTTATCATTTATATCTTTTCCTATTTAGAATATATTGAAATAGGAAAGACGATACCAGCGACGAGATTGGCTCAAAGGCACTTTAATTGCTTTGTGGGCATTGTTTATATAATCTATGTATAAATACGTAAAGGAAACATTTTTACCCCTTTTCACGAGAATTACGCGGACGGAGGAGTATTCAATTTGATACCATTAAAGTTTATATAAGAAGCTATACCGAGAGCTAATATTTATATACATGTATATTGCATTAGAAACACATTAATAAAAAAGTATCACACACCATCCGCTGGACACTCACAGACATATTTAATATGAAAATTCATAGTTTACGTTAATACTGGCAATATCACACACTTCATGTCCAAGTATAGAAGCAATGACGCTTTTTGACATTTGAGGCTTATTATATAATAATAAGGTACCACAATTATTCATAACAGTGAATTTTAAAATCTTATAACCTTTACCAATTTTCGGCCCCTAGGCAACTACATTGCCTAATCGAGAAACATCATCATCAACATCATCTCAGCCGTAGGACGTCCTACGTCCTACGTCCTACTGGACTTAGGCCTCCCCCAAAGATCGCCACAACGACCGATCTTGTCTTGAGGCGGTATTTGGGACTCGCGGGTGCCCATGACGAAAAGTACACCGAAATAGCCACTTTAAAACCAGCGGTACCCCTTCCGTCTTTTCAGCGGGCGCCATACTACCGTTACGGTTGCTATATAACACAGCCTTAATTTAAAAAAGAATTAAGGTAAAAGTAAAGTATCACCCAGTAAATGTCCCGCTGCCGAGCAAGACATTCATCTACTCTTCACAGCTGAGCACGAGATGAATTATAAAAACAAATTACGCATATAAAACCTTAATGGTACTAATTATTCACGCTGTAGTGTTCTGTACTGGGCCATCTCGGCTTATATTTAATGTTGTTCATGTTTTATTTCTAACCCTTTGTTATAATTTTTTTTTTAAATTAACAACATACTTTAACGACAATGTCAATTTAATGTTGTCTTAGATTTTCGCGATTATTACACATTGAAATAAAACTAGTTTTTTTTAACGGATTTAATCGCGTATATTAATTATTTTATTTTAACATCCCGACGTTTCGAGCACTTTGCAGTGTTCGTGGTCTGCCCGTGACCCGTAGTTTTATTTCAATGTCAATTTATTCTGTAATATTATGTATTTTTTCGGCTCCGCTGCATATTATTATTTATTTATATTTAGTTATGTGTGCATTGTATATTATTTATTATATAGCAGTATATTGATTCTATATCTACTATATATCTACTTTCACATTTATTTCACAACCTTCTACCCAATGGTTCCCGGGAATAGATCGCTGCTTTCGCGATAAGGCCGCCTGTTGCACCTCATGCAAAATTTGTTAATTCAAATGTCAAATTTAGTTTTAAGTATTGCTGTGCAATAAATTATAAATAAAAAAATATTGTACTTATAACTGTGTAATTTTAATGTATGCTTATAAAACCATCGTAATTTTAAAGTAAATAGTTAAACAAAATATGAACAAGCGATAGAAATTGAGTTGTAAACGCAAGGTCCTCGGATATTATCGCCGGATGCGACGTAGCCGTCATTTCCTGCAACGTGCTACGATGAGCTACGCCGTAGTACCGAGGAGCATGCTACGATGACTTGCCAAATGGGAAATTAGAGGAAACACGATGATTGGTGCTATCAAACATTAAGATCGCGATAAGAAATGACTTGTAAAATTACAAATTAAGTTTATTTCCTCATCAAATTTGGCCCAAGGAACGTTTTGATTAGATTAACATCTTAATTAGACTTATGTTTTGTTATAGATCAAACAAAAATATATTTACATTATATGGAAAGTAATTATGACAAAAATACTATGGAATGGAATAAATACTTATTAAATAGACACACGTACAAGACACAATATAATATATGTACGTATTTTCCACCTTTTGAGAGGAGGGCCTTCAACAGGTGGGACATTTATGTTAGCACAATATGTCAAATCCATAAAAGTAGTAAAATTGTATCTATTACATTTGACAGTAAGCCAAAGGCTGTATATGAGTAGGGCCTTTGCCGTATAAAGTGAATCTGTAGTAAATCTGTGTTAAAAAAGACAAGGGACTTGACGGTGTTTATTATTATACAATATGCATGATATTACTTCATTTTTAAGAATTGATATTTAATTAAAATGCGTAACGATTTGTAAAAATGTTAATTTGTTTTTATTCTATGCGTTTACATGTATCTGTACTCTACTGGAACAAATAAAAACCACAGAGAAATAAATAATGAGTTTGCAGCGCATGCAGGCATTAGCTATTTCCTATATTTCGATGAAATTATACTTTTTCATGATTTAAGGAACTGATTATAGCGATATAATTATCAATTACTTTACCTTAAACGTAATTGAACTTGGTATTAAGTTTTGAATTTAAGTGAACTTACAGGCATTTTTTTAAGTCAGTTTTTTTTCATTATTTATTGTAATTAAATTTAATTGGTACTATAGTTAATTTAAATCTTAATGAGTCAATCTAAATTTGCTGTTTAAATAATGTCTGATTTTCAGAAAAACATTTGACGGATCCCCTTGTTTATACGCTGTCTTGGAGTTGCATAGACTATTTACAATATTCTTTTTTGAGAAATCGGTTTCAATCTAGTTACCAACTTACACTCGCTGTATAATTTATTAGCAGAGCCTTAATAAAGTTAAATTTTGTCAATTAATTTTACATATAAAACATACAACGTAAAGCTTTTGCAAATTATTAACGAGGTATAATTTATTTCTGTTTGAAGGATTAATCAAAGTCTACAACCTAAGTATATTTTAGCTCTAGACTTTTGTATGAAAAAACTTTTATTTTATCGAACCCCTGTATTTGTTACGCTGTGCCGACATCCCGCTGTTAACGAAGTTAATCTTTTAAGCGGACCTTCCATTACAAACCTACGTATATTTAGAACTAAGTCTGAACAACGGCCTACATTGTCGTGCGTTAGTAACTTGTATAAAATTAATAAAAGTACCTGTGGCTAGCCTGTTATTATACTGAGGCTGGGCTCAGGCCGTGACACATGTGGCGCACATATGCAGAACCTTTACGATGTTTCAATACAACACCACGTGAAAATTCCGTACAAGACCGAGTTAGAACTGGAACCCGTAAACATGGCTTAAAATTCGATATTAATCTGCGGCTTTACCTTAGCAAATTTTAAAAACTTTATAACATAGTAACCGTCACCCCCAATTTTACACTCTCGAGGGGGGTGAATAGAGTAGTAGAAAGGACATATCCTTTTTCCGGAACTCAAACTGTCTCCGTACCAAATCGGTTCAGTTGTTTAAGCGTGAAGAGGTAACGACCAAAATTATTTCGCATTTCTAATACTAGCATAGATAGTATAATTATGTAGGTGAGCCGATTACATACAATTGAATCCAATATAAGGCATGTGAAACAGATTGCTGTGTGTCTGTTGACATTTTGTCTGTTATTAGTCGAATACTAACCTTTCCATATTACTGTTTTAGCGACGGCCTTTATTTATCAAACCTTCTAGTAGATTACAGATCCAAAAAATATATGATCACTAATTCATATTTCTATCCGCTATATAAACAAAATATTTTAACTAATAAATAATTTTGACGTCCTTTCTAGTTCTTCTCGTTCCTATCTTTATTTCCATTTACGATTCATTTTTTTACACTTTGACAGACTGGCAAATGGGCCATCTGATGGTAAGCGGTCACCACCGCCTCAAGACATAGATCAATAGTAAGTATTGCTGGTAGGCGGTAGAATATGTGATGAGGGTTACCTTCCCATCATGCTTACCTGAAGTCTATCACTGATTAAATTCGGTCCTGGTTCAATTTTTTCTTAAAACATGTTAATTATCATCGGGCTCGTTATAAGAGAGTGTGAGAAATTTTAATTCAAAAATATTAATATATAAAATGTATTTTTTGTGATAGACGTTTCAGAATCTTATTTATAAAGAAAATCTGTGGACTGTGAGCCTTAATCCCCGTGCTACCTTTACTCAGCCGTTTGCAGAGGATTACCGAATATTGGAACTTTAACGTCCCTAAGAACGTCTGATTTTTAGGAGCTTTCAAAGGATTTCTGGCTTATCTGTTTAAACCTTGAAAACCTTGTTGCGTTATTTAAGTACATAATGTTGGTGATGCCTTTAAAAATATATTAAAAAATATGAAACAGTCTGATGAAGATTAACCATAAAAATAAATAACTATATATGCAAACAAGTCTAATTCGACTGCCAAATTATTAAAACCAATATGGAATTCTTAAAAAAAAAATTAATACAATTGATTAAAAATATTTAAAAATTTGGCAGTTTATTAAATGGAATTCTTAATAAGCTCCTTTTTTGAAATTGGTTAAAAAATATATCTTCCTAGATAATATCTCCTTGGTAACAAACGGGTCGATCGAAAATCATGCAGTTTAAGTTTTTCAAATTTTAGGGTCAATTAATATTCCCACAAAACACTCGATACAAAGCCTATGTACTCATATAAAAAAATGTTATCCTTAATCCAGTAAAAATCATCAACAATAAAAAATCCTATATATGTTATCAACATTTATTTTATTAATTCTAACAGAGGCAATTCAATGTACTTCATCATAGAACATGAATTGAGCGAAACGACAGTTTCCAGACATCTCTTAAACTAAATCTAGAAAAAACTATTTAAGTAATAACAACTCCTTTAGTACGAGAGTTATTTTAAAATAAATTCTAAAGCAAAACAAAGTTGTGCTAAAATAAATAAAAATAAAAGAATAGCGTCAAATCGTCTTTTGAACGATCACCTCGAGTCGTCAAATACAAAATCAGTCCTCAATTTAATTTATTCGAAGTTAACTACTTAAAATCAGTTCAGCACAGTCAAATAGTAATTAAAAGGTTGGTTGGATCAATTAAGGAAACGCCTTTTTGATACTAGCTATAAATAACGCAAGAGCACTATAGCAGCAATTGAAATCTTTAAATATTATTTGTATGTATACAGTATTTTAAAGATAAACAACTTATTATTATAACAATAATATATTTTACCACCTAGTAATGAAACCGGCTGGAAAATGGTAAAAATAAATTGAAAACATTTCATTGAAGCGCCATCTAGTAAATATCATTTAATCCAAACAAACAATTAAATTTACAGATAAAAAATGACAAGCTCCAATATCGATTGATATCGATTTTCAAAACATCGATAAAATAACTATGTTTTTATGTCTGCGAATCAAAATATTAGGAAAAAAATGGTAAATTAGAATTACTAATTGATGTAAAAAAAGGAATGTTTTGTGATTTGGTTTTGCAAAAGTTTCATAAAATTTCCATAAAACAATATCTGACTTATTATTTCTTATTTTTGTTAAAGTTGTGTTCATGTTTTGAGTTTTCAAATTATTTATCAAGAACAACGAAAACGATGGCCTTTGAGACAGTTGTATAATTATATCGAATATTATGTAAAGAAAGAAATTACTAATCAAACTTAATATATCTAGCGTATGTAAAGACGCATTGCCATGTCAGCGACAAATACGCATTTACGACGCGTGGCGCGATGGCGGGAAGCCTGCGCAATCCTGGAGGCCGGAGCTGTTATCTCGTTAAGCGCCGGCACTGCGGCGGGCGGGCGAGGCGCGCCGCGAGCGAACTGGGGCAGCGGGCGCTGGCAGCGGCGCGCCGGCTGGGTGTCGCCGCACCGCTGCCGACGCCGCGCGCGCCGAGCACCCCGTGCGTCCCGCGAGCCGCAGTGACGCATTGCAGGTGCGCGGTGGCCAATCGGCGCGCGCCGCTGTCCGCTCTACGCCGCCGCACCCGCCCGATATAAAACCGACTATCCTTTGCGGATCAAATCTAATCCCGTGGCGTGCGTCCCGAGACATGGACTTGGACGTTCGTAACGTGCATTGAATCGAATAACGTAGAAGAGACCGAGTGAGAATCGAGAACGGTCATGAGAGTGTGGCAATTCGATTGAACGATTCCGAACGATTCCCGCGGCGCACGAAGTGAATCGCGGTCGCGAGTTTCTCGGCGCGACCGCTCGCGCGAGTGAGGGCGGCAGTATCGTTTCAAACGTCGGTCCGTGCGGTCGCTTTTGCGGCGTAGTCTGTGATTTTTTAGTGTAGCTCCAGATAATCCAAGTTAATCTACGATGGTGAGTGTTTTTTCGTCAAAAAGAAATCAACAGTGTCTTCGAGGGATCTTTCCGAATCTGCCTCGGGGTATATTTTTTGGTTGTGGTGCATCGGTGTTTATAGTGATGACGGCCTCCATTATTATTGTGATGGCCGTTTTTTACCGCATTGCGGATTGTCAACGTCGCCGAAGTAATAGTGGGAATTTAAAGTGAGCCGTACTAGAAGCAGCGGAATGCCATATATCAAAGAAAGAGGCCAGTTTATTTAAACGACAGTTCCGACGTCTCGAGAAACATCCGTCGCCATAGTTTGTTAGGTGTAACCGATGAAATGACGTTACTATGTACAGAGGCTACTTTTCAGCTATTATTTTGGTGTTCGCGTCAAGTGTTACAGCTTGTGTTCGACTATAACTGTCAAGACAGAGGCTCCGGCGCCCGTCGCGCCCTGCTGACGATCGATCGGCCGGGCGCACCTGTCAAACGCCCATTGACTCATCGCAACGCTGGCTTACATTTTTTCATACGCAATTCATAAAACGGGTTCCGTTAGCTTTCTTCGCAAACTTGAAGCATGGTGACACCCATGGTATGTCGTACCTGCTTAGTATGTCGCTTAGATTTTCTTCGCTGAAAAGCCGGTGTCCCTCGAGCCGAAGAACGTTTGAGTTCCTTGTATTCAAAATTATTTTCATATCATATTTTGAAATGGTAAAAAAAAACAGAAATTTAAAGAATATACTTAGCTCATCTATCAACTAAGGCAGGATAAATTGACGTCATTTTATTATTGCTGTTGATTTAATGGACCAAGCTGAGTTGCTCCATAGATCAAAAAAATAAACCAACATTTAACAAGAATTACTGCAGTAAAAGTATATTACAAAGAAGTAACAGAAATATCCTACTCTATTGTTAACAATCTTTTATTATCACCCTTCCGACAGCTGCAACAATCCCCTTACTGAGTAACAGACTTAATCTTACAGTTTTTTATTATATTTAAAGTATAAAATACAAAATTCCTGTTTCAAATTAAGAACATAAAGTAAAGTAAAATCCTGAGCAATTCAAAATTTAAAACAAATTCTGATTAATCTTCTTTTGTATTATTCAACAGTAATAAAGAGTGATATACTACTTTAAACAATGTTTAAATATATCTTCCACTTAATTATAAAGTAAATATTTATGTTCAAATTACATATAAACTGTATAAGGAAGTATTTCTTGAAGGATTCCTCATCTTAATGATATATCATTATTATATATCAACATTATTACTTTCTTTATTCTATTCTAGTTTCCAAATTACATATTTAGATAAGATTGTATGTAGTCATCAGTAGTTATTAAAATACAATAACCAGACACTTAAAATTGAATTATACTAATTGCTAATATAGTTTTCTAATGAAGCAAATAAAAATAATATTAGTGTAATGTATTTAATTGTAGTTTAAAATGAAAAAAATATTGATTATGTCATAATTTCCTTTTGTTACAAAGTTAGATTTGATTGTGAAACATTAAGTATAAAAATATCTTTATCGAGTGCCCATCAAGTGGGGATTGTTTGTAGGACCACTTGTTTTATTAGTTTTAACCTTGCATTCTGCTGCCTCTAGATTGCACTAGATACATTGAACATTTTTGCCTAACTACACGCAGAATAATTTGTAATTATATATGACGTTTGCAGTACTTTATCTATTGATTACATGTGGGCTATTGGGTGTTATCAATGTGACTACAGTTATTTATTATGACTGACCAATATCCAATTTAAGAAACAAGATATGAAAATTATTGTTTCAAGTGAAACATTGTCTAAAATAATGATTGTTGCAAGTTTCTCTGAGTTAACATATATTGTGACTAAATAGGAACTATAATATTTATTTAAAAAAAAAAGAAAGAAAACAATATTTGCTTGTTACTAATACGAATAGTAATAAAAAAATCTAATAAGTATGTGTGAGTTAAAACCCACACATATGATTCACAGATAAAGTTAAATATGAATTATAAAAAAATATCAGTTTAAATTAATGGAAATAACTTTTTTAGAACATTTATTTTTCATGAAATGAAATCACAACGACTTATTTTGATATGTGACTAATATTATAGTCAGTATGAAAACAGGAAATCACGCAATAATATTATCAATAAAACACGAAAGTATTGTTTGATTTTCTTGTGTCTTTGTACAAATAGAAATCACTGTAGTATTCGTAATAAAAATCGACGCAACATCGCGGAAAATTAAAAGTATAATTATGACTTCAATAGAATCTGTACGAAAAAATAAACTATTTCCCTTATAACAAAGAATTACTTGTTCTTAAATAGATG